>NW_017191572.1:0-10718 GCF_001704415.2 Capra hircus
GCCCCTGAGGCAAGACCCATGTAGAAGCTTCCCCTGAGAAGTGTATCGTTTTTGCACGCACTGCTGAAACGTGTGAATGTGGTATACCACGCATCCCAATAAGCGTCCAGAGCTTCACAGGCTGCTTCTTTGAAACGCCCAGTACTCATGACATTCCATTCATCTGAGGACTAAATATAGCCAACGTAGGCTGTGTTTGCCAAATAGACTTTGAAGTCTTCTTCACACAGTCCTTCATCGACGCCAGTTTTCAGATCGAAGAAACCCTTGCTCCATGAAGTGTGTGAACACATATACTCATGTTTTGTTTGCGATTTTAAAGTCATTCTTCAGTTTTGTTGGAGGAATGGTTCTGTATATGCCCCGTGGATCTGTGCATGAAAGCCCTAATAACTAATGTGAATCGACTTCACTACCAAGGGATGTTTTCATATCTATTGAGGATTTAGTTCATGTATTTCGATTTTAACTTTCTGTCTTAGCCTTGTTTGTAGATCAAAGCTATTTGAAAGTGTCATCTGGTTTTCAATGGCTTGTGAGGTTATTCATGAGTGGTTTATAAAACCGAATGGATTGTACGTAGCCATACTTTGTTGTCATTCTATGAATTTGAAGAATGTCTGAAGAATGTCTGCAGTGATGCCTTAAAGATTCATACAATTGATGTCCAATATTTATCTCAATAGACTTGCTTTCAATTTGTAGTTTCCTATGCATATGTCTTTCTTTATGGATTTGGGTAGAAGTCGTATTGGAACACTGAAAAATCTGTGATATCAGCCGTGCTGACCTTCTTTCCGGTGGTCATCATTAAGATTTTCACGCTCACTGTCACTTTGTGCAATGCTATGGATCCTAGTGGAAACAGGTGCCGTTCATCCTACTTTTGTGAAGATTGAACTCATCGTAGAAAGTGGAATTTGTTGAAATATTTATGGTATCAATATATCCTGTGTATATAATTACCCAGATTACGGGTGCGTATCTGATTGCTAAGTTATAAAATGTATGAGATAGATGTGATCCATCAATGGCGATTGGATACGTGGTGGAGAGGTATTTTGGTGATGCAAGAGATTTAAATGATGTGATCAGAGTATTTATATCCCTTTTATGTGGATAATGGGTCTTGGATCGATGTTTGAAACATTCCAACCTTGTCTTTTGTTATGCATGGGAAGTGTCCAAAACGAAGATGATGCAGGTACGTACTTCAAGGGTAAGTATAGGGTTGAGGGCGTGACTATGAAGTGGGTTAGGGTTAGGATGTGGATAGGGTGTCGGGTGAGGGAAGGGTTAAGGTTACAGTGTGCAGAACAGCCCCCCAACTTGTTAGGGTGAGGGGTGAGGCGTGAGGGTTAGGGTTAGGGGTGAGGGTGAGGGTAAGGCTTCAAGGTGAGGGTGAGGGTAAGGGTTCAGGGTGAGGGTGTGGGTGAGGGCGAGGGTAAGGGCTCGGGTGAGGGTTCAGGGTGAAGGTGTGGGTCTCACATCTGATAAACGATTGCATTCCAAATATACCCTTCATTTCCCTCGAACAGAGCTCTCACTGTTGGAGCCCTTGGCAGTGTGGAAGCCACCGGCCCCTAAGCCACCACAAGAACGCCTGGGGCCTAGGTGCAAAGGCAAGGCAGGAGCAGAGCTGAGGCCAGGAAGGTGCCAGTGGCGTCTCCCAACCTCGTGCAGACTGCTCCTTCCTGGGCAGGAAGTCTAGAAGCCAGGCAAGTCTGGGCAAGGCTCGCCCCAGGCAGAGCAGCCTCGCGCAAGGAACTCTGCCAGATCAGGGCTCTCAGCGGAGCTGGAGCTCTGCGATACTGGAGGCGCACTCGGCTCCACCCCAGCAAGGCTTGCAGCAGCAGGCGACTGGGCTGCCTCCTCTTCCCCGGAGGAGGCTCCCTTCCACTTGTCCTGTGCACTCGGCTTCCAGGCGGAGCCATACCTCGGCAGGTCTTGCTCAGGGCTACTTCCCCTGAGTGGGGTTGTGGGCGGGAACCCAGACACGCAGCAGGCCCCAACAACCTGCACATCCAGCGGTGCTGGGGAGGAGAAGAATGCATAGGGAATCTACCAGGCTCTCACAGGGCTTTGGGCTGGGTTTTCACGGAGTCAGCCTCTGGAGTGTGGGGATGCAAAACCCAGCCAGGGGCCCTTGGAACCTGGTGCTTCCGTGCGGCGCTTAGTCTGGGCGGCAAGACCGCTGAAGGAGCCCTGCGTGCCCACAGAAAGCCCTGGGTAACCCACCAGCCAAGCCCCCTCAAGGACGCTTGGACCTAAGTGCACGTAGAGCTTGTTCCGAGCCTAGCCTGCTCCTTCCTGGGGAGGGAGCCTTGCTCTGCGCAAGGCTCCCTAGGCAGAGCATCTTGAGGAAACGCCATGGGCCTCTGCAGAGCTGGTTGCCTTGGCGCACTTAGAAGCGTTTCAGCTTGCGGGGCTGGTGGGTTCCTGCACACTGCCTCAGGGGAGGGCTCAGCAGCACCCTGCTCTGCAAGACAGAGCTGGAGGAGAAGGGCAACAGCAGGGCTCCTTCAGCGGTTCCTTGGCCGCCCAGACAAAGCTCCGCACGGAGAGCACCAGGTTCCAGGGCCCCTGGCTGGGTTTTGCAGCCCCACACTCCCAGAGGCTGACTCCGTGGGTGCCTAGAAAGTGTGTGAGAGACGTAGGTTCCTTTCTGGGCACCCAAGGAGCAGCCTCCGTGCAGCGGTTGGAAAACCCCAGCCGGTCCCTGGGAGCCCCACAGCTCGGTCGGGCTGATTCCCCTGGCCAGACCGCTGGAGGAGCCCTGCAGTTGCCCTTCCCTTCCCTCTGACAGAGCTCTCACTGCTGAAGCCCTTGGCAGTGTGCAACCCACCACCCCTAAGCCCTCCCCAAGACGCCTGGCACCTATGTGCAAAGGCAAGGCAGGATTGGAGCTGAGGCAAGGAAGGCACCAGTGGCGTCTCCCAGGCTCGCTCAGACAGCTCCTTCCTGGGGAGGGAGCCTAAAAGCAAGGCAAGTCTGGGCAAGGCGAGCCCCCGGCCGAGCAGCCTCGCGCCAGAAACTCTGCCAGATCGGGGCTCTGAGCAGAGCTAGAGCTCTGCCGTACTGGAGGCCCACTTAGCTCCGTGCAAGCAGGGCTTTCCTCTTGACTGGGCTCGGCTGCCTCCTCTTCTCCGAGGAGGCTCGCTACCTGCTGGCTGTGCTCTCGCCTATCAGGCGGGCGCGCAGGGCTCCTCCAGCAGGTCTTGCCTCAGGGGCTGCTTCCCCTGAGTTGGGGCTGTGGGCGGAACCCAGACACGCAGGATCAGGCCCCAACACCTGCACATGTCTCTGCTGGGGAGGAGAGTGCTAGGGAACCTACGTCTGTCACACACTTTCTGGCACCCACGGAGTCAGCCTCCGTGTGTGGGGCTGAAAACCCCAGCCAGGGGCCCTGGGAGCCTGGTGCTCTCCGTGCGGCGCTGTCTGGGCGGCCAAGGAACCGCTGGAGGAGCCCTGCTGTTGCCCTTCCTTCCCTCTGACAGAGCTTTCACTGCTGGAGCCCTTGGCAGTGTGCAACCCACCAGCCCCTAAGCCCTCCTCAAGGACGCTTGGGACCTAAGTGCAAAGGCAAGGCAGGGGTAGAGCTGAAGCCAGGAAGGCGCCAGTGGCGTTTCCGAGCCTCACACAGCCTGCTCCTTCCTGGGGAGGGAGCCTTAAAGCAAGGCAAGTCTGCGCAAGGCTCGCCTATGGCAGAGCATCTTGGTGCCAGGAACTCTGCCAGATCGGGCCTCTGAACAGAGCTAGAGATCTGCCGTACTGGAGTCGCACTTAGCTTCGTGTAAGCAGGGATTTCAGCTTGACGGGGACTTGCTGCCTCCTCTTCCCCGAGGAGGCTCGCTTCCCTGCTGGCTGTGCACTCGCCTATCAGGCGGGGGCGCAGGGCTCCTCCAGCAGGTCTTGCCTCAGGGGCTGCTTCCCCTGAGTTGGGGCTGTGGGCAGGAACCCAGACACGCAGGATCAGGCCCCAAACACCTGCACATGTCTCTGCTGGGAGGAGAGTGCTAGGGAACCTACGTCTGTCATACACTTTCTGGGCACCCAAGGAATCAGCCTCCGTGTGTGCGGGGCTGAAAACCCCAGCCAGGGGCCTGGGAGCCTGGTGCTCTCCGTGTGGCGCTGAATCTGGGCGGCCAAGCAACCGCTGGAGGAGCCCTGCAGTTGCCCTTCCCTTCCCTCTGACAGAATTCTCACTGCTGGAGCCCTTGGCAGTGTGCAACCCACCAGCCCCTAAGCTCTCCTTAAGGAGGACTGGGACCTAAGTGCAAAGGCAAGGCAGGATTGGAGCTGAGGCAAGAAAGGCGCCAGTGGCGACTCCCACCTGCTGCTGCCTTTCCTGGAGAGGCAGCCTAAAAGCAAGGCAAGTCTGGGCAAGGCTAGCCCCCGGCAGAGCAGCCTCGCGCCAGGAACTCTGCCAGATCGGGGCTCTGAGCAGAGCTAGAGCTCTGCCGTACTGGAGGCGCACTTAGCTCCGTGCAAGCAGGGCTTTCAACTTGACGGGGCTGGGCTGCCTCCTCTTCCCCGAGGAGGCTCGCTTCCCTGCTGGCTGTGCACTCGCCTATCAGGCGGGGGCGCAGGGCTCCTCCAGCAGGTCTTGCCTCAGGGGCTGCTTCCCCTGAGTTGGGGCTGTGGGCAGGAACCCCAGACACGCAGGATCAGGCCCCCAAACACCTGCACATGTCTCTGCTGGGGAGGAGAGTGCTAGGGAACCTACGTCTGTCATACACTTTCTGGGCACCCAAGGAATCAGCCTCCGTGTGTGCGGGGCTGAAAACCCCAGCCAGGGGCCCTGGGAGCCTGGTGCTCTCGTGCGGCGCTGATTCTAGGCGGCCTAGAAACCGCTGGAGGAGCCCTGCAGTTGCCCTTCCCTTCCCTCTGACAGAGCTCTCACTGCTGAAGCCCTTGGCAGTGTGCAACCCACCACCCCTAAGCCCTCCCAACGACGCCTGGCACCTATGTGCAAAGGCAAGGCAGGATTGGAGCTGAGGCAAGGAAGGCACCAGTGGCGTCTCCCAGGCTCGCTCAGACAGCTCCTTCCTGGGGAGGGAGCCTAAAAGCAAGGCAAGTCTGGGCAAGGCGAGCCCCGGCCGAGCAGCCTCGCGCCAGAAACTCTGCCAGATCGGGGCTCTGAGCAGAGCTAGAGCTCTGCCGTACTGGAGGCGCACTTAGCTCCGTGCAAGCAGGGCTTTCCTCTTGACTGGGCTCGGCTGCCTCCTCTTCTCCCGAGGAGGCTCGCTACACTGCTGGCTGTGCTCTCGCCTATCAGGCGGGGCGCGCAGGGCTCCTCCAGCAGGTCTTGCCTCAGGGGCTGCTTCCCCTGAGTTGGGCTGTGGGCGGGAACCCAGACACGCAGGATAGGCCCCAACCACCTGCACATGTCTCTGCTGGGAGGAGAGTGCTAGGGAACCTACGTCTCTCACACACTTTCTAGGCACCCACGGAGTCAGACTCTGGGAGTGTGGGGATGTAAAACCCAGCCAGGGGCCCTTGGAACCTGGTGCTCTCCGTGCGGAGCTTTGTCTGGGCGGCCAAGGAACCGCTGATGGAGCCCTGCTGTTGCCCTTCGCTTCCCTCTGACAGAGCTTTCACTGCTGGAGCCCTTGGCAGTGTGCAACCCACCAGCCCCTAAGCCCTCCTCAAGGACGCTTGGGACCTAAGTGCAAAGGCAAGGCAGGGGTAGAGCTGAAGCCAGGAAGGCGCCAGTGGCGTTTCCGAGCCTCACACAGCCTGCTCCTTCCTGGGGAGGGAGCCTTAAAGCAAGGCAAGTCTGCGCAAGGCTCGCCTATGGCAGAGCATCTTGGTGCCAGGAACTCTGCCAGATCGGGCCTCTGAACAGAGCTAGAGATCTGCCGTACTGGAGTCGCACTTAGCTTCGTGGAAGCAGGGATTTCAGCTTGACGGGGACTTGCTGCCTCCTCTTCCCCCGAGGAGGCTCGCTTCCCTGCTGGCTGTGCACTCGCCTATCGGGCGGGGGCGCAGGGCTCCTCCAGCAGGTCTTGCCTCAGGGGCTGCTTCCCCTGAGTTGGGGCTGTGGGCAGGAACCCAGACACGCAGGATCAGGCCCCAAACACCTGCACATGTCTCTGCTGGGGAGGAGAGTGCTAGGGAACCTACGTCTGTCATACACTTTCTGGGCACCCAAGGAATCAGCCTCCGTGTGTGCGGGGCTGAAAACCCCAGCCAGGGGACCTGGGAGCCTGGTGCTCTCCGTGTGGCGCTGAATCTGGGCGGCCAAGCAACCGCTGGAGGAGCCCTGCAGTTGCCCTTCCCTTCCCTCTGACAGAATTCTCACTGCTGGAGCCCTTGGCAGTGTGCAACCCACCAGCCCCTAAGCTCTCCTTAAGGAGGACTGGGACCTAAGTGCAAAGGCAAGGCAGGATTGGAGCTGAGGCAAGAAAGGCGCCAGTGGCGACTCCCAGGCTCCTGCTGCCTGCTCCTTCCTGGAGAGGCAGCCTAAAAGCAAGGCAAGTCTGGGCAAGGCTAGCCCCCGGCAGAGCAGCCTCGCGCCAGGAACTCTGCCAGATCGGGGCTCTGAGCAGAGCTAGAGCTCTGCCGTACTGGAGGCGCACTTAGCTCCGTGCAAGCAGGGCTTTCAACTTGACGGGGCTGGGCTGCCTCCTCTTCCCCCGAGGAGGCTCGCTTCCCTGCTGGCTGTGCACTCGCCTATCGGGCGGGGCGCAGGGCTCCTCCAGCAGGTCTTGCCTCAGGGGCTGCTTCCCCTGAGTTGGGGCTGTGGGCAGGAACCCAGACACGCAGGATCAGGCCCCAAACACCTGCACATGTCTCTGCTGGGGAGGAGAGTGCTAGGGAACCTACGTCTGTCATACACTTTCTGGGCACCCAAGGAATCAGCCTCCGTGTGTGCGGGGCTGAAAACCCCAGCCAGGGGCCCTGGGAGCCTGGTGCTCTCGGTGCGGCGCTGATTCTAGGCGGCCTAGAAACCGCTGGAGGAGCCCTGCAGTTGCCCTTCCCTTCCCTCTGACAGAGCTCTCACTGCTGAAGCCCTTGGCAGTGTGCAACCCACCACCCCCTAAGCCCTCCCCAACGACGCCTGGCACCTATGTGCAAAGGCAAGGCAGGATTGGAGCTGAGGCAAGGAAGGCACCAGTGGCGTCTCCCAGGCTCGCTCAGACAGCTCCTTCCTGGGGAGGGAGGCCTAAAAGCAAGGCAAGTCTGGGCAAGGCGAGCCCCCGGCCGAGCAGCCTCGGCGCCAGAAACACTGCCAGATCGGGGCTCTGAGCAGAGCTAGAGCTCTGCCGTACTGGAGGCGCACTTAGCTCCTGCAAGCAGGGCTTTCCTCTTGACTGGGCTCGGCTGCCTCCTCTTCTCCCGAGGAGGCTCGCTACACCTGCTGGCTGTGCTCTCGCCTATCAGGCGGCGCGCAGGGCTCCTCCAGCAGGTCTTGCCTCAGGGGCTGCTTCCCCTGAGTTGGGCTGTGGGCGGGAACCCAGACACGCAGGATAAGGCCCCAACCACCTGCACATGTCTCTGCTGGGGAGGAGAGTGCTAGGGAACCTACGTCTCTCACACACTTTCTAGGCACCCCGGAGTCAGCCTCTGGGAGTGTGGGGATGCAAAACCCAGCCAGGGGCCCTTGGAACCTGGTGCTCTCCGTGCGGAGCTTTGTCTGGGCGGCCAAGGAACCGCTGAAGGAGCCCTGCTGTTGCCCTTCGCTTCCCTCTGACAGAGCTTTCACTGCTGGAGCCCTTGGCAGTGTGCAACCCACCAGCCCCTAAGCCCTCCTCAAGGACGCTTGGGACCTAAGTGCAAAGGCAAGGCAGGGGTAGAGCTGAAGCCAGGAAGGCGCCAGTGGCGTTCCCGAGCCTCACACAGCCTGCTCCTTCCTGGGGGGGGAGCCTTAAAGCAAGGCAAGTCTGCGCAAGGCTCGCCTATGGCAGAGCATCTTGGTGCCAGGAACTCTGCCAGATCGGGCCTCTGAACAGAGCTAGAGATCTGCCGTACTGGAGTCGCACTTAGCTTCGTGTAAGCAGGGATTTCAGCTTGACGGGGACTTGCTGCCTCCTCTTCCCCCGAGGAGGCTCGCTTCCCTGCTGGCTGTGCACTCGCCTATCAGGCGGGGCGCAGGGCTCCTCCAGCAGGTCTTGCCTCAGGGGCTGCTTCCCCTGAGTTGGGGCTGTGGGCAGGAACCCAGACACGCAGGATCAGGCCCCAACCACCTGCACATGTCTCTGCTGGGGAGGAGAGTGCTAGGGAACCTACGTCTGTCACACACTTTCTAGGCACCCACGGAATCAGCCTCCGTGTGGGGGCTGAAAACCCAGCCAGGGGCCCTTGGAACCTGGTGCTCTCCGTGTGGCTGTCTGGGCGGCCAAGCAACCGCTGAGGAGCCCTGCTGTTGCCCTTCGCTTCCCTCTGACAGAGCTTTCACTGCTGGAGCCCTTGGCAGTGTGCAACCCACCAGCCCCTAAGCCTCCTCAAGGACGCTTGGGACCTAAGTGCAAAGGCAAGGCAGGGGTAGAGCTGAAGCCAGGAAGGCGCCAGTGGCGTTTCCAGCCTCACACAGCCTGCTCCTTCCTGGGAGGGAGCCTTAAAGCAAGGCAAGTCTGCGCAAGGCTCGCCTATGGCAGAGCATCTTGGTGCCAGGAACTCTGCCAGATCGGGCCTCTGAACAGAGCTAGAGATCTGCCGTACTGGAGTCGCACTTAGCTTCGTGCAAGCAGGGATTTCAGCTTGACGGGGACTTGCTGCCTCCTCTTCCCCCGAGGAGGCTCGCTTCCCTGCTGGCTGTGCACTCGCCTATCAGGCGGGGGCGCAGGGCTCCTCCAGCAGGTCTTGCCTCAGGGGCTGCTTCCCCTGAGTTGGGGCTGTGGGCAGGAACCCAGACACGCAGGATCAGGCCCCAAACACCTGCACATGTCTCTGCTGGGGAGGAGAGTGCTAGGGAACCTACGTCTGTCATACACTTTCTGGGCACCCAAGGAATCAGCCTCCGTGTGTGCGGGGCTGAAAACCCCAGCCAGGGGCCTGGGAGCCTGGTGCTCTCCGTGTGGCGCTGAATCTGGGCGGCCAAGCAACCGCTGGAGGAGCCCTGCAGTTGCCCTTCCCTTCCCTCTGACAGAATTCTCACTGCTGGAGCCCTTGGCAGTGTGCAACCCACCAGCCCCTAAGCCTCCTTAAGGAGGACTGGGACCTAAGTGCAAAGGCAAGGCAGGATTGGAGCTGAGGCAAGAAAGGCGCCAGTGGCGACTCCCAGGCTCCTGCTGCCTGCTCCTTCCTGGAGAGGCAGCCTAAAAGCAAGGCAAGTCTGGGCAAGGCTAGCCCCCGGCAGAGCAGCCTCGCGCCAGGAACTCTGCCAGATCGGGGCTCTGAGCAGAGCTAGAGCTCTGCCGTACTGGAGGCGCACTTAGCTCCGTGCAAGCAGGGCTTTCAACTTGACGGGCTGGGCTGCCTCCTCTTCCCCGAGGAGGCTCGCTTCCCTGCTGGCTGTGCACTCGCCTATCAGGCGGGGGCGCAGGGCTCCTCCAGCAGGTCTTGCCTCAGGGGCTGCTTCCCCTGAGTTGGGGCTGTGGGCAGGAACCCAGACACGCAGGATCAGGCCCCAACCACCTGCACATGTCTCTGCTGGGGAGGAGAGTGCTAGGGAACCTACGTCTGTCATACACTTTCTGGGCACCCAAGGAATCAGCCTCCGTGTGTGCGGGGCTGAAAACCCCAGCCAGGGGCCCTGGGAGCCTGGTGCTCTCGGTGCGGCGCTGATTCTAGGCGGCCTAGAACCGCTGGAGGAGCCCTGCAGTTGCCCTTCCCTTCCCTCTGACAGAGCTCTCACTGCTGAAGCCCTTGGCAGTGTGCAACTAAGCCCTCCCAAACGCCTGGCACCTATGTGCAAAGGCAAGGCAGGATTGGAGCTGAGGCAAGGAAGGCACCAGTGGCGTCTCCCAGGCTCGCTCAGACAGCTCCTTCCTGGGAGGGAGCCTAAAAGCAAGGCAAGTCTGGGCAAGGCGAGCCCCGGCCGAGCAGCCTCGCGCCAGAAACTCTGCCAGATCGGGCTCTGAGCAGAGCTAGAGCTCTGCCGTACTGGAGGCGCACCTAGCTCCCTGCAAGGAGGCTTTCAAACCCAAACAATGAACCACATACCCAAACCCCGAACCACATACCCAAACATGGAACCCGAACCCAACCCCATATCCTGAATCTGAACCCCTATCCAACCGCAAACCCAAACCTGAACAGGGAACTCCAAACCTTACCCGAACTCAAAACCCCTAACCCAATCCCAAACTCTGAACCCCAAACACCTAAACCCGTACCGTGAACCCTAACCCTAACCCAAACCCCTAACCCGAGCCCTAAACCCCAAACCCAAACCCCGACCCTCAAGCCCGAACCGCAAATCCTGAAACACGTAGCCCAAACCCGAATCCATAACTCCGAACCCAATCCAGAACCCAACCCCGAACCCCAAACCACTAGCCCGAACCCCAAACCAAACCCAAACCGCACACCCCTAAACCGAACCCCAAACCCTGAACCCAAACCCCTAACCTGTACCCCCACCCCACACCCCGAACCCGAACCCAAACCCTAACCCGAATCGCAAACCCTAACCTGAACCCCAATCCCAAACCCCAATCCCAAACCGCAAACACCAAAACCGAACCCTAAACCCCGAAACCCCAACCCCAAACCCAAACTCCAAACTGCTAACCCGAACCCCAAACCCCCAAACCCCTAACCGGAACCCCAAA
>NW_017191573.1:0-10718 GCF_001704415.2 Capra hircus
AAATTATCGGTTAAGCTTAAAAAAAAGTATATTCCATATATCTTTGAAGTAGCAGTATTTCTGCAAAGGCATCAGTTGGAAACCATAGAGAGGACATGGTTAAAACCTGATTAAATAGAAATTGACAATGTAATCTGGTCACTGCTGCGACTTGAAATGCTTTAATATGATAACTGGAATTATAACTGACAGCATTTGACCAGGACATATCAGATTTTCACGGATGTCAGATAATTTCTAGGATATCTATATTAGGAACTGAAGGAATCTTTGAACCTAGAAGAAAACAACAGTCTCAAAGGCCCTTGCTGAATCATCTATCAGCAAGGAATGTCTTTGCAAGGATCGCAAAGTGAAGGGAAAATACACCGACCTGCCTCTGCAACTTTGTCCTCTGAGCAGATCTGGAGGTCTCCCTTTGTATAAGCTAACCTGTTCCTTCCAAATAGAGGTTTGCAACACAAAACAAGTGGCCGCCTATTCTTTCCCGAAGGAGGCTCTCTTTCCCCACATCCTGCGAACACCCTTTCCCAGCCTCCTGGAAAAGCGCTTCTTGCAGTTCCTTTCAGAAAAATCCTATGGACGGAGAAGCCTGGTAGGCTGCAGTCCGTGGGGTCGCTGAGGGTCGGACACGACTGAGCGACTGCACTTTCATTTTCACTTTCATGCATTGGAGAAGGCAATGGCAACCCACACTTACTGTTCTTGCCTGGAGAATCCCAGGGACGGGGAGCCTAGTGGGCTACCGTCTATGGCGTCGCACAGAGTCGAACACGACTGAAGCAACTTAGCAGCAGCAGCAGCAGCAGTTCCTTTCTTAGGGGCAGTTATCCCTGAGATTGGGACCTGGAAAGGCAGAGCCACCTCCACACACACGTCTTTTCTGTCCCCTTTCCTCTGGAGGAGAGCTCTAGTGAGCCTAGGTCTGTCAGGAAAATTCTTGGCTTTGACGGGATCCACCCAGTGTGTGAACCTGCATACCCGACCTAGGGGGCCACAGGCACCTGTTTTGCTCGAGTGGGTCCTGGAGGGGTGCAGCATAGCAAGAGCTTAAAAATCCATCCAATTTGTCTTTTTTTTTTTTACCTCGGAGAGAACGAGTTTGCTCCACCTCCACCCTTTGGCAGTGTGGAGGGAAGAGGGCACCACCCTCTCCCAAAGGGGACATAGGGCCTACCAGGAGAGAAAGGCCCCTTGAGGAGCTGAGCCCAGGTAGGCAGCCAGTGATGTCAAGCACACTCCCGCTGCTTGCTTCTTCATGGGCACTCCCACGATCTGCTAGGAATGTCTTTGCAAGGATCTCAAAGGGAAGGGGAGATACATGGCCCTGTCTCTGGAACTTCAGTCCTCTGAGCAGATCTGGAGGTCTTGAGTTGTATAAGCAAACCTGTTCCTTCCAAATAGAGGCTTGCAAACACACCCCGGTGGTTGCCTCTTCTTCCCCGAAGAAGTCTTTCTTTCCCCACATGCTGCGAACTCCCTGTCCCAACCTCCAAGAATAGCGCTTCTTGCCATTCCTTTCTTAGAGGCAGTTATCCCTGAGCTTGGGCCGTAGGGAGTAGCCCCACACTCACAGGGAAAGGCAAAGACTCCTCCATACATCTCCTCTATCCCCTTTGCTCTGGAGGAGAGCTCTAGTGAGCCTAGGTCTTTCAGGAAAATTCTTGGCTTGGACAGGATCTCACCCTGTTTGTGAACCTGCATACCCAACCAGGGGCCACAGAGCACCTGTTTCAGTAAAGTGGGCCCTGAAAGGGTGCAGCCTAGCAAGAGCTTGAAAATCCATTCAATTGCTGTTTTTGTACCTCTGACAGAGCGAGCTTGGCTCCACCCTTTGGCAGTGAGGAGAAAAGAGGCATGACACCCTCCCCAAGGGGACATGGGGCCTACTTCGAGAGGAAGGCCCCTTGTGGAGCTGAGGCCAGGAAGGCACACAGTCGTGTCAAACACACTCCCACTGCTTGCTTTCTTCAGGGGCACTCCCGCTATCAGCTAGGAATGTCTTTGCAATGATCACAAAGGGAAGGGGAGATACAGGGCCCTGCTTCTGGACCTCCGGTGCTCTGAGCAAATCTCGAGGTCTCCCGTTTGTTGGTCAAGGTCGAGGTCAAGTTCAAGTTCAAGGTCAAGGTCAAGTTCAAGTTCAAGTTCAAGGTCAAGTAATTTCAAGTTCAAGTTCAAGTCAAGTCAAGTTCAAGTTCAAGTCAACTTCAAGTCAAGGTCAAGTTCCAAGTCAAGTCAAGTCAAGGTCAAGTTCAAGTTTCAAGGTCAAAAGTTCAAAGTTCAAGGTCAAGCAAGTTCAAGTTGAAGTTCTCAAGTTCAAGTTGAAGTTCAAGTTCAAGGTCAAGGTCAAGTTCAAGGTCAAGTTCAAGGTCAAGGTCAAGTTCAAGGTCAAGTTCAAGTTCAAAGTTCAAGTTCAAGTCAAGTTCAAGTCAAGGTCAAGTTCAAGGGTCAAGTTCAAGTTCAAGGTCAAGTTCAAAGTTCAAGTTCAAAGGTCAAGTTCAAAGTTCAAGTTCAACGTCAAGTTCAGTCAAGTTCAAGTTCAAGGTCAAAGTCAAGTTGAAGTTGAAGTTGAAGTTCAAGTTCAAGTTCAAGTTGAAGTTCAAGGTCAAGCCCAAGTTCAAGTTCAAGGTCAAGTTCAAGGTCAAGGTCAAGCCCAAGTTCAAGTTCAAGTTCAAGGTCAAGGTCAAGTTCAAGGTCAAGTTCAAGTTCAAGGGCAGGGCAAGGCCAAGCCCAAGACCAAGGCAAGGGCAACGGCAACGCCAAGGGCAAGGGCAAGGCCCAGGCCAAGGCAAAGGCCAAGGCCACTAAAGCGACGCCCAAACCCCGTAACGCCTGACAAAAGGCAGAAGCCACTAGGCCCCTGTGCAGAGGAAGCCACTGAAGGCAGCAAGGCCACAGAGCTCCCCGACTCCCATTCCCACATGAAGATGTGAGGATAAAGGGCCTCATCCCAGCAAAGCACCCCCTCCCACCACCCCCAACCCCGGCCCCGCCCCCCGCAGCACGCCCCCTGAAACAACACTGTCTTCCCAGAAAAGAGAACGGAGAAGCCATGTGTGTGCCAAAGGAGCAAGATGAACGAACGATGCCACGCCCTCCGAATTTGGGCACACCTGACGCCTCGGAACCCCGGGCCTGGCCGATGGGTCCCAGCCGTTCTCGGGTGGGAGGGGGGTCAACACATTGGCCGAGAGCCCTTGCCCAGGCCACCCGCAAATCCCCTGAGATGTGATCCGACCACAGGGACCGAGGGCAAACGTACCGCTTGAGGTGCTGGAGGAGCCGGACGAAGCCATGGTGGGAGAGGCACACGGGCACGCTGCAGACTGCTGGCCGAGTGGGCGGGGACCCAGCAGCTCAGGACTCTGGAGAACGGGAGGCGTCTCCGCCACCATTGACGTCAATAGGGTTTGGGTGGGTAGATGGAGGGGGCCGCCCCTGGCCTCTTCCAAGCAGAGACCCTGGACGGAGTCCCGTGGAGCGAGTGGGCTTTTCCCGGGCACGGCTGTGCCCTGGACCGCCAAGATCCCCGTTGGGGTGGGCGGGCAGTTTGGGGGCTTTGGTTTGTGGCCCTCCCTCGCAGCGGGGGGTGGGTTCAACCCCGAGTGGATCAATCAGGGGCCCTCAGCAGTGCCAAGGGAACTCACCGCCCAGGAAACGCCCCTAGGTCCCTTTGAATTGGCCACCAACGCCCCCTTTCCCAGCCTGCCTTGCTCTGAGATTTCCCGCCTTTTCACATTCCACAGGTCCCTGGTCCTCGACTGTCCCCCGCTGGCTCCTCCGAGGCATTCCGGGACACCAGACGCTCTCTCCAGCGCCTCCACCTAGATCCCTCGCTGTCCTCGCCTCCGTTTCCCCCATGCCCCCTCCCCAACTCCTCCGTGGGCTCTTGGCATCCTTTCCCTACAGCAGTCCCAGAGTGCCACCCCGAGGGCTTTGAGTTGCCTGGAGCCCAAGGCTCCGGCCAGAGACCTGAGGGGCCAGCGTCTGGACTGGCAGCTAATGCCATTTGGGGCTTTTCTCACGTGGAGCCTGAGGCCCGCACCTCCGCGGGCAACCCCCCAGCGCGAGTGCCCTGGAGATACCCGCCCAAGGGGACAGTGTATCCCCTACTGTGGGGAAGGAGGTTCCTGTTTTCCCTGCACTGGTTCGACTTTCACGCCGAGGATCGACTCACACCATGGTGGCAAGTGGAATAGCCTTGTGGGAAAGCCTCATGGGAAAGACTCCAGGGAAAGCCACAGATTCCTTGATCCACGAGAAGGGAAGCGTGACACTGCTGCTACCGCTCGGGAGGAAAGCGCACGTGCATGACCCCACTCGAGCCGAGGACTGACGCAAGCTTGGGAGACTCCAGAAGTACGCCCAAGATCCATGTCAGCACTGGAGAGGAATCCTCAGGTTCCGGTCGCGATTCCACACTAGGTCTTAGGCCCCGGCATCGACCGGAGAGGAATCCTGAGAGGCCCCCTAGCACCTCGCGTGGGGACTGGCCTTTCCTGAGGTCACCAGAGCGGGTCCCTGAGGTCTCCGTCGTAACTCGAGAGCACCTGCCGCAACTCGAGAAAATCCAGGAGGTTCTCTGCTCCAGTCGAGATGAGGCCCATTTTCTCTGCGGCGTCTCGAGAGTAATCACAACTAAACTCTGGAACTTCCAAAGTGTCCTAAACACCCTTGCTAAAACTCAAGAAGTTCCCCGACATACCCGTCTCCACTCCAGAGGAAGCACGAGGGTCCGGCAACCGCCAAGGAGCTCCGTTTCCTCCTCCAAGCTCGAGATGAGGGATCCTTCCCTGCTTCCTCGGGAAAGAATTCCCGACGTTTCAACGCATCTCAAGAGGAGGCGCGCTGCACAGGAAAGGCGAGAGGAACTCATGGGTCGTGCCACCATTCCAAGAGTCCCCCAGATGTCTCAGTCCATTCCAGAGGATCCTGTTTTCCCTGCACTGCTTCGACTTTCACGCTGAGGATCGACTCACACCTGGTGGCACGTGTGACAACCCTGTGGGAGAGCCTCGTGGGAAAGCCTCGAGGGAAAGCCACAGATCCCTTAATCCACGCGACGGGAAGCGTGACACTGCTGCTACAGCACGGGAGGAAAGCGCACGTGCATGCCCCTACTCGAGACGAGAACTGACTCCCCTGGGGAGACTCCAGAAATACCCCAAGATGCATGTCAGCCCTGGAGAGGAATCCTCAGGTTCCGGCCCCGACTCCACACAAGGTCTTAGGCCCTGGCATCGACGGGAGAGGAATAGCGACAGGACCTCTAGCAACTCACATGGGGACTGGCCTTTCCTGAGGTAACCAGAGCGGGTCCATGAGGTCCCCGTCGTAAGTCGAGAGCACCTGCCGCAACTCGGTAAAATCCAGGAGGTTCTCCCCTGCAGGTGAGATGAGGCCCGTTTCCACTGATGTGTCTCGAGGCTAATCACACGTGAACTCTGGAACTTCTAAAGAGTCTTTCACAGTCATGCTGCAACTCAAGAAGTTCCCCGACATACCCGTCTCCACTCAAGAGGAAGCACGAGGGTCCCGGCCACATCCAGAGGAGCTCCGTTTCCGGCTCGTAGCTCGAGATGAGGGATCCTTTCCCTACTTGGTCGGGAAAGAATTCCCGGCATTCCCATCGCATCTCAAGAGGAGGCGCTCTCCAAAGGAAAGGGGAGAGGAACTGCAGGGTCGTGCCACCATTCCCAGAGTCCCCCGGATGTCTCATTCCATTCCAGGGAAACCTGTTTTCCCTGCACTGCCTCGACTTTCAAGCCGAGGATCGACTCACACCACGGTGGCACGTGGCACAGCCCTGTGGGAAGGCCTCGTGGGAAAGCCTCGTGGGAAAGCCTCGAGGGAAAGACACAGATCCCTTGATCCACGCGAAGGGAAGCGTGACACTGCTGCTTCAGCTCGGGAGGAAATCGCACGTGCATGCCCCCACTCGAGACGAGGACTGCCTCCACTAGGGAGACTCCATTAGTACCCCAAGATCCATGTCAGCACTGGAGAGGAATCCTCAGGTTCTGGCACTGACTCCACACAAGGTCTTAGGCCCGGACATCGATGGGAGAGGAATCCCGAGAGGCCCCGAGCAACACGCATGGGGACTGGCCTTTCCTGAGGCCACAAGAGCGGGTCCCTGAGGTCCCCATCGTAAGTCGAGAGCACCTGCCGCAACTCGAGAAAATCCAGAAGGTTCTCCACTCCAGGCGAGATGAGGCCCATTTCCGCTGAGATGTCTCGAGGCTAATCACACCTAACCTCTGAAACTTCCAAAGGGTCTTTCACGTCCTTGCTGCAACTCAAGAAGTTCCCTGACATACCTGTCTCCACTCGAGAGGAAGCACGAGAGGCCTGCCCACATCCAGAGGAGCCCCGTTTCCGTCTCCTAGCTCGAGAGGAGGGATCCTTTCCCTGCGTTGTCGGGAAAGAATTCCCGGCGTTCCCATAGCGTCTCAAGAGGAGTCGCTCTCCACACGAAAGGCGAGAGGAACTCCAGGGTGGTGCCACCATTCCCAGAGTCCCCCACATGTCTCAGTCCATTTCACGGAAACCTGTTTTCCCTGCATTGCCTTGGCTCTCAAGCCGAGGATCGACTCACACAACGGTGGCATGTGGGACAGCCCTTTGGGAAAGCCTCGTGGGAAAGCCTCGTGGGAAAGAATCGAGGGAAAGCCACAGATCCCTTACTCCACAAGAAGGGAAGCGAGATACTGCAGCTACAGCTCGGGAGGTAAGCGCAAGTGCATGCGCCCACTCGAGACGAGGACTGACTCCCCTGGGGAGACTCCAGAAGTACCCAAGATCCATGTCAGCAAGGAGAGGAATCCTCAGGTTCCTGCACCGACTCCACACAAGGCCTTAGGCCCCGGCATCGATGGGAGTGAATTCCCGAGAGGCCCCCGAGCCACTCGCATGGGGTCTGGCCTTCCTGAGGCCACCAGAGCGAGTCCCTGAGGTCCCCGTCATAAGTCGAGAGAACCTGCCACAACTCGAGAAAATCCAGGAGGTTCTTCCCTCCAGACGAGATGAGCCCCATTTCCGGAGAGGCGACTCGAGGCTAATCACACCTAACCTCTGGACCTTCCAGAGGGCCCTTCACACCCTTGCTGCAACTCAAGAAGTTCCCTGACATACCCGTCTCCACTCGAGAGGAAGCACGAGAGTCCCGCCCACATCCAGAGGAGCCCTGTTTCCGCCTCCTAGCTCGACAGGAGGGATCCTTTCCCTGCGTGTTCGGAAAAGAATTCCCGGCGTTCCCGTCACATATCAAGAGGGGGCCCTCTCCACAGGAATGGCGAGAGGAACTCCAGGGTCGTGTCACCATTCCCAGAGTCCCCCAGATGTCTCAGTCCATTCCAGGGAAGCCTGTTTCCCCGGCACTGCCTCGACTTTCAAACCGAGGATCGACTGACACCGCGGTGGCACGTGGGACATCACTGGGGGAAAGCCTCGTTGGAAAGCCTGGTGGGAAAGCGTCGTGGGAAAGCTTCATGGGAAAGCCTCGAGGGAAAGCCACAGATCCTATGATCCACGGGAAGGGAAGCGGGACACTGCTGCTACAGCTCGGGAGGAAAGCGCACGTGCATACCCCGACTGGAGACGAGGACTCACTCCCTTGGGGAGACTTCAGAAGTACCCCAAGAGCGATGTCAGCACTGCAGAGGAATTCTCAGTTTCCGACACCGACTCCACACAAGGTCTTAGGGCCCGGCATCGATGGGAGAGGAATCCCGGGCGGCCCCGAGCAAATCGCATGGGGACTGGCCTTTCCTGAGGCCACCAGAGCGGGTCCCTGAGGTCCCTGTCGTAAGTCGAGAGCACCTGCCGCAACTCGAGAAAATCCAGGAGGTTCTGCCCTCCAGGCGAGATGAGGCCCATTTCGCTGAGGCGTCTCGAGGCTAATCACACCTAATCTCTGGAACTTCCAAAGGGTCCTTCACACCCTTGCTGCAACTCAAGAATTTCCATGACATACCCGTCTCCACTCGAGAGGAAGCACAAGAGCTCCACTCACATCCAGAGGAGCCCCGTGTCCGCCTCGTAGCTCGAGAGGAGGGATCCTTTCCCTGTGTGGTTGGTAATGAATTCCCGGCGTTCCCGTCGCATCTCAAGATGAGGCGCTCTCCACAGGAAAGGCGAGAGGAACTCAAGGGTCGTGCCACCATTCGCAGAGTCCCCCCAGATGTCTCAGTCCATTCCAGGAAAACCTGTTTTCCCTGCACTGCCTTGACTTTCTAGCCGAGGATCGACTCACACCACGGTGGCACGTGGGACAGCCCTGTGGGAAAGCCTCGTGGGAAAGCCCCGTGGGAAAGCCTCGTGGGAAAGTCTCTAGGGAAAGCCACAGATCCCTTGATTCACGCGAAGGGAAGCGTGACACTGCTGCTACAGCTCTGGAGGAAATCGCACGTGCATGCCCCCACTCGAGACTACGACTGACTCCCCTGGGGAGACTCCAGAAGTACCCCAAGATCCATGTCAGCACTGGAGAGGAATCCTCAAGTTCCGGCACCGAATTCACACAAGGTCGTAGGCCCCGGCATCGACGGGAGAGGAATCCCGAGAGGCCCCTGAGCAACGTGCATGTGGACTGGCCTTTGCTGAGTCCACCAGAGCGGGTCCCTGAGGTCCCCGTCATAAGTCGAGAGCACCTGCCGCCAACTGGAGAAATCCAGGAGGTTCTCCCTCCAGGCAGATGAGGCCCATTTCCGCTGAGGCGTCTTGAGGCTAATCACACCTAACCTCTGGAACTTCCAAAGGGTCCTTCACACCCTTGCTGCAACTCAAGAAGTTCCCGACATACCCGTCTGCACTCGAGAGGAAGCACGAGAGTCCCACCCACATCCAGAGGAGCCCCATTTCTGCCTCTTAGCTCCAGAGGTGGGATCCTTTCCGTGCGTTGTCTGGAAAGAATTCCCGAGTTCCCGTCGCAATTCAAGAGGAGGCGCTCTCCACAGGAAAGGCGAGAGGAACTCCAGGGTCGTGCCACCATTCCCAGAGTCCCCCAGATGTCTCAGTCCATTCCAGGAAACCTGTTTTCCCTGCACTGCCTCGACTTTCAAGCCGAGGATCGACTCACACCACGGTGGCACGTGGGACAGCCCTGTGGGAAAGCCTCGTGGGAAAGCCTCGAGGGAAAGCCACAGATCCCTTGATCCACGCGAAGGGAAGCGTGACACTGCTGCTACAGCTCGGGAGGAAAGCGCACGTGCATGCCTCCCCTCGAGACGAGACTGACCCCCTGGGGAGACTCCAGAAGTACCCCAAGATCCATGTCTGGCCTGGAGAGGAATCCTCAGGTTCCGGCACCGACTCCACAAAGGACTTAGGCCCCGGCATCGACGGGAGAGGAATCCCGAGAGCCCCGAGCAACTCGCATGGGGACTGGCCTTTCCTGAGGCCACCAGAGCGGGTCCCTGAGGTCCCCGTCGTAAGTCGAGAGCACCTGCCGCAACTCGAGAAAATCCAGGAGGTTTCCCCTCCAGGCGAGATGAGGCCCATTTCCGCTGAGGCGTCTCGAGGCTAATCACACCTAACCTCTGGAACTTCCAAAGGGTCCTTCACACCCTTGCTGCAACTCAAGAAGTTTCCCGACATGCCGTCTCCACTTGAGAGAAGCACGAGAGTCCGCCACATCCAGAGGAGCCCCGTTTCGCCTACTAGCTCGAGAGGAGGGATCCTTTCCCTGCGTGGTCGGGAAAGAATTCCCGGCGTTCCCTCGCATCTCAAGAGGAGGCGCTCTCCACAGGAAAGGCGAGAGGAACTCCAGGGTCGTGCCACCATTCCCAGAGTCCCCCAGATGTCTCAGTCCATTCCAGGGAAACCTGTTTTCCCTGCACTGCCTCGACTTTCAAGCCGAGGATCGACTCACACCACGGTGGCACGTGGGACAGCCCCTTGGAAAGCCTCTTGGGAAAGCCTCGTGGGAAAACTCGAGGAAAGCCACAGATCCCTTGATCCACGCGAAGGGAAGCGTGACACTGCTGCTACAGCTCGGGGAAAGCGCACGTGCATGCCCCACTCGAGACGAGGACTGACTCCCTGGGAGACTCCAGAAGTACCCAAGATCCATGTCAGCACTGGAGAGGAATCCTCAGGTTCCGGCACCGACTCCACACAAGGTCTTAGGCCCGGCATCGACGGGAGAGGAATCCCGAGAGGCCCCCGAGCAACTCGCAAGGGGACTGGCCTTTCCTGAGGCCACCAGAGCGGGTCCCTGAGGTCCCCGTCGTAAGTCGAGAGCACCTGCCGCAACTCGAGAAATCCAGGAGGTTCTCCCCTCCAGGCGAGATGAGGCCCATTTCCGCTGAGGCGTCTCGAGGCTAATCACACCTAACCTCTGGAACTTCCAAAGGGTCCTTCACACCCTTGCTGCAACTCAAGAAGTTCCCCGACATAGCCGTCTCCACTCGAGAGGAAGCACGAGAGTCCCGCCCACATCCAGAGGAGCCCCGTTTCCGCCTCCTAGCTCGAGAGGAGGGGATCCTTTCCCTGCGTGGTCGGGAAAGAATTCCCGGCGTTCCCATTGCATCTCAAGAGGAGGCGCTCTCCACAGGAAAGGCGAGAGGAACTCCAGGGTCGTGCCACCATTCCAGAGTCCCCTGAATTCTCAGTCCATTCCAGGGAAAACTGTTTTCCTGCAGACTGCCTCGACTAACACAGCAAAACTCACAGTGGCACGTGGACAGCCCTGTGGGAAAGCTGTGGAAAGCTCG
>NW_017191574.1:0-10717 GCF_001704415.2 Capra hircus
GGCGGCCGCGCAGGGGCTCCTCCAGCAGGTCTTGCCTCAGGGGCTGCTTCCCCTGAGTTGAGGCTGTGGCGGAACCCAGACACGCAGGATAAGGCCCCAAACCACCTGCACATGTCTCTGCTGGGGAGAGAGTGCTAGGGAACCTACGTCTCTCACACACTTTCTAGGCACCCACGGAGTCAGCTCCTGGGAGTGTGGGGGATGCAAAAAAACCCAGCCAGGGGCCTTGGAACCTGGTGCTCTCCGTGCGGAGCTTTGTCTGGGCGGCCAAGAACCGCTGAAGGAGCCCTGCTGTTGCCCTTCGCTTCCCTCTGACAGAGCTTTCACTGCTGGAGCCCTTGGCAGTGTGCAACCCACCAGCCCTAAGCCCTCCTCAAGGACGCTGGGACCTAAGTGCAAAGGCAAGGCAGGGGTAGAGCTGAAGCCAGGAAGGCGCCAGTGGCGTTTCCGAGCCTCACACAGCCTGCTCCTTCCTGGGGAGGGAGCCTTAAAGCAAGGCAAGTCTGCCGCAAGGCTCGCCTATGGCAGAGCATCTTGGCTGCCAGGAACTCTGCCAGATCGGGCCTCTGAACAGAGCTAGAGATCTGCCGTACTGGAGTCGCACTTAGCTTCGTGTAAGCAGGGATTTCAGCTTGACGGGGACTTGCTGCCTCCTCTTCCCCCGAGGAGGCTCGCCTTCCCTGCTGGCTGTGCACTCGCCTATCGAGGCGGGGCGCAGGGCTCCTCCAGCAGGTCTTGCCTCAGGGGCTGCTTCCCCTGAGTTGGGGCTGTGGGCAGGAACCCAGACACGCAGGATCAGGCCCCAAACACCTGCACATGTCTCTGCTGGGGAGGAGAGTGCTAGGGAACCTACGTCTGTCATACACTTTCTGGGCACCCAAGGAATCAGCCTCCGTGTGTGCGGGGCTGAAAACCCCAGCCAGGGGCCCTGGGAGCCTGGTGCTCTCCGTGTGGCGCTGAATCTGGGCGGCCAAGCAACCGCTGGAGGAGCCCTGCAGTTGCCCTTCCCTTCCCTCTGACAGAATTCTCACTGCTGGAGCCCTTGGCAGTGTGCAACCCACCAGCCCCTAAGCTCTCCTTAAGGAGGACTGGACCTAAGTGCAAAGGCAAGGCAGGATTGGAGCTGAGGCAAGAAAGGCGCCAGTGGCGACTCCCAGGCTCCTGCTGCCTGCTCCTTCCTGGAGAGGCAGCCTAAAAGCAAGGCAAGTCTGGGCAAGGCTAGCCCCCGGCAGAGCAGCCTCGCGCCAGGAACTCTGCCAGATCGGGGCTCTGAGCAGAGCTAGAGCTCTGCCGTACTGGAGGCGCACTTAGCTCCGTGCAAGCAGGGCTTTCAACTTGACGGGGCTGGGCTGCCTCCTCTTCCCCCGAGGAGGCTCGCTTCCCTGCTGGCTGTGCACTCGCCTATCAGGCGGGGGCGCAGGGCTCCTCCAGCAGGTCTTGCCTCAGGGGCTGCTTCCCCTGAGTTGGGGCTGTGGGCAGGAACCCAGACACGCAGGATCAGGCCCCAACCACCTGCACATGTCTCTGCTGGGGAGGAGAGTGCTAGGGAACCTACGTCTGTCATACACTTTCTGGGCACCCAAGGAATCAGCCTCCGTGTGTGCGGGGCTGAAAACCCCAGCCAGGGCCCTGGGAGCCTGGTGCTCTCCGGTGCGGCGCTGATTCTAGGCGGCCTAGAAACCGCTGGAGGAGCCCTGCAGTTGCCCTTCCCTTCCCTCTGACAGAGCTCTCACTGCTGAAGCCCTTGGCAGTGTGCAACCCACCACCCCCTAAGCCCTCCCCAACCACGGCCTGGCACCTATGTGCAAAGGCAAGGCAGGATTGGAGCTGAGGCAAGGAAGGCACCAGTGGCGTCTCCCAGGCTCGCTCAGACAGCTCCTTCCTGGGGAGGGAGCCTAAAAGCAAGGCAAGTCTGGGCAAGGCGAGCCCCCGGCCGAGCAGCCTCGCGCCAGAAACTCTGCCAGATCGGGGCTCTGAGCAGAGCTAGAGCTCTGCCGTACTGGAGGCCCACTTAGCTCCGTGCAAGCAGGGCTTTCCTCTTGACTGGGCTCGGCTGCCTCCTCTTCTCCCGAGGAGGCTCGCTACACTGCTGGCTGTGCTCTCGCCTATCAGGCGGGCGCGCAGGGCTCCTCCAGCAGGTCTTGCCTCAGGGGCTGCTTCCCCTGAGTTGAGGCTGTGGGCGGGAACCCAGACACGCAGGATAAGGCCCCAACCACCTGCACATGTCTCTGCTGGGGAGGAGAGTGCTAGGGAACCTACGTCTCTCACACACTTTCTAGGCACCCACGGAGTCAGCCTCTGGGAGTGTGGGGATGCAAAACCCAGCCAGGGGCCCTTGGAACCTGGTGCTCTCCGTGCGGAGCTTTGTCTGGGCGGCCAAGGAACCGCTGAAGGAGCCCTGCTGTTGCCCTTCGCTTCCCTCTGACAGAGCTTTCACTGCTGGAGCCCTTGGCAGTGTGCAACCCACCAGCCCCTAAGCCCTCCTCAAGGACGCTTGGGACCTAAGTGCAAAGGCAAGGCAGGGGTAGAGCTGAAGCCAGGAAGGCGCCAGTGGCGTTTCCGAGCCTCACACAGCCTGCTCCTTCCTGGGGAGGGAGCCTTAAAGCAAGGCAAGTCTGCGCAAGGCTCGCCTATGGCAGAGCATCTTGGTGCCAGGAACTCTGCCAGATCGGGCCTCTGAACAGAGCTAGAGATCTGCCGTACTGGAGTCGCACTTAGCTTCGTGTAAGCAGGGATTTCAGCTTGACGGGGACTTGCTGCCTCCTCTTCCCCGAGGAGGCTCGCTTCCCTGCTGGCTGTGCACTCGCCTATCAGGCGGCGGGGCGCAGGGCTCCTCCAGCAGGTCTTGCCTCAGGGGCTGCTTCCCCTGAGTTGGGGCTGTGGGCAGGAACCCAGACACGCAGGATCAGGCCCCAAACACCTGCACATGTCTCTGCTGGGGAGGAGAGTGCTAGGGAACCTACGTCTGTCATACACTTTCTGGGCACCCAAGGAATCAGCCTCCGTGTGTGCGGGGCTGAAAACCCCAGCCAGGGGCCCTGGGAGCCTGGTGCTCTCCGGTGCGGCGCTGATTCTAGGCGGCCTAGAAACCGCTGGAGGAGCCCTGCAGTTGCCCTTCCCTTCCCTCTGACAGAGCTCTCACTGCTGGAAGCCCTTGGCAGTGTGCAACCCACCACCCCCTAAGCCCTCCCAACCACGCCTGGCACCTATGTGCAAAGGCAAGGCAGGATTGGAGCTGAGGCAAGGAAGGCACCCAGTGGCGTCTCCCCAGGCTCGCTCAGACAGCTCCTTCCTGGGAGAGGGAGCCTAAAAGCAAGGCAAGTCTGGGCAAGGCGAGCCCCCCGGCCGAGCAGCCTCGCGCCAGAAACTCTGCCAGATCGGGGCTCTGAGCAGAGCTAGAGCTCTGCCGTTACTGGAGGCGCACTTAGCTCCGTGCAAGCAGGGCTTTCCTCTTGACTGGGCTCGGCTGCCTCCTCTTCTCCCCGAGGAGGCTCGCTACACTGCTGGCTGTGCATCTCGCCTATCAGGGCGGGCGCGCAGGGCTCCTCCAGCAGGTCTTGCCTCAGGGGCTGCTTCCCCTGAGTTGAGGCTGTGGGCGGGAACCCAGACACGCAGGATAAGGCCCCCAACCACCTGCACATGTCTCTGCTGGGGAGGAGAGTGCTAGGGAACCTACGTCTCTCACACACTTTCTAGGCACCCACGGAGTCAGCCTCTGGGAGTGTGGGGATGCAAAACCCAGCCAGGGGCCCTTGGAACCTGGTGCTCTCCGTGCGGAGCTTTGTCTGGGCGGCCAAGGAACCGCTGAAGGAGCCCTGCTGTTGCCCTTCGCTTCCCTCTGACAGAGCTTTCACTGCTGGAGCCCTTGGCAGTGTGCAACCCACCAGCCCCTAAGCCCTCCTCAAGGACGCTTGGACCTAAGTGCAAAGGCAAGGCAGGGGTAGAGCTGAAGCCAGGAAGGCGCCAGTGGCGTTTCCGAGCCTCACACAGCCTGCTCCTTCCTGGGGAGGGAGCCTTAAAGCAAGGCAAGTCTGCGCAAGGCTCGCCTATGGCAGAGCATCTTGGTGCCAGGAACTCTGCCAGATCGGGCCTCTGAACAGAGCTAGAGATCTGCCGTACTGGAGTCGCACTTAGCTTCGTGTAAGCAGGGATTTCAGCTTGACGGGGACTTGCTGCCTCCTCTTCCCCGAGGAGGCTCGCTTCCCTGCTGGCTGTGCACTCGCCTATCAGGCGGGGGCGCAGGGCTCCTCCAGCAGGTCTTGCCTCAGGGGCTGCTTCCCCTGAGTTGGGGCTGTGGGCAGGAACCCAGACACGCAGGATCAGGCCCCAAACACCTGCACATGTCTCTGCTGGGGAGGAGAGTGCTAGGGAACCTACGTCTGTCATACACTTTCTGGGCACCCAAGGAATCAGCCTCCGTGTGTGCGGGGCTGAAAACCCCAGCCAGGGACCTGGGAGCCTGGTGCTCTCCGTGTGGCGCTGAATCTGGGCGGCCAAGCAACCGCTGGAGGAGCCCTGCAGTTGCCCTTCCCTTCCCTCTGACAGAATTCTCACTGCTGGAGCCCTTGGCAGTGTGCAACCCACCAGCCCCTAAGCTCTCCTTAAGGAGGACTGGGACCTAAGTGCAAAGGCAAGGCAGGATTGGAGCTGAGGCAAGAAAGGCGCCAGTGGCGACTCCCAGGCTCCTGCTGCCTGCTCCTTCCTGGAGAGGCAGCCTAAAAGCAAGGCAAGTCTGGGCAAGGCTAGCCCCCGGCAGAGCAGCCTCGCGCCAGGAACTCTGCCAGATCGGGGCTCTGAGCAGAGCTAGAGCTCTGCCGTACTGGAGGCGCACTTAGCTCCGTGCAAGCAGGGCTTTCAACTTGACGGGGCTGGGCTGCCTCCTCTTCCCCGAGGAGGCTCGCTTCCCTGCTGGCTGTGCACTCGCCTATCAGGCGGGGCGCAGGGCTCCTCCAGCAGGTCTTGCCTCAGGGGCTGCTTCCCCTGAGTTGGGGCTGTGGGCAGGAACCCAGACACGCAGGATCAGGCCCCAAACACCTGCACATGTCTCTGCTGGGGAGGAGAGTGCTAGGGAACCTACGTCTGTCATACACTTTCTGGGCACCCAAGGAATCAGCCTCCGTGTGTGCGGGGCTGAAAACCCCAGCCAGGGCCCTGGGAGCCTGGTGCTCTCGGTGCGGCGCTGATTCTAGGCGGCCTAGAAACCGCTGGAGGAGCCCTGCAGTTGCCCTTCCCTTCCCTCTGACAGAGCTCTCACTGCTGAAGCCCTTGGCAGTGTGCAACCCACCACCCCCTAAGCCCTCCCCAACGACGCCTGGCACCTATGTGCAAAGGCAAGGCAGGATTGGAGCTGAGGCAAGGAAGGCACCAGTGGCGTCTCCCAGGCTCGCTCAGACAGCTCCTTCCTGGGGAGGGAGCCTAAAAGCAAGGCAAGTCTGGGCAAGGCGAGCCCCCGGCGAGCAGCCTCGCGCCAGAAACTCTGCCAGATCGGGGCTCTGAGCAGAGCTAGAGCTCTGCCGTACTGGAGGCGCACTTAGCTCCGTGCAAGCAGGGCTTTCCTCTTGACTGGGCTCGGCTGCCTCCTCTTCTCCCGAGGAGGCTCGCTACACTGCTGGCTGTGCTCTCGCCTATCAGGCGGGCGCGCAGGGCTCCTCCAGCAGGTCTTGCCTCAGGGGCTGCTTCCCCTGAGTTGAGGCTGTGGGCGGGAACCCAGACACGCAGGATAAGGCCCCAACCACCTGCACATGTCTCTGCTGGGGAGGAGAGTGCTAGGGAACCTACGTCTCTCACACACTTTCTAGGCACCCACGGAGTCAGCCTCTGGAGTGTGGGGATGCAAAACCCAGCCAGGGGCCCTTGGAACCTGGTGCTCTCCGTGCGGAGCTTTGTCTGGGCGGCCAAGGAACCGCTGAAGGAGCCCTGCTGTTGCCCTTCGCTTCCCTCTGACAGAGCTTTCACTGCTGGAGCCCTTGGCAGTGTGCAACCCACCAGCCCCTAAGCCCTCCTCAAGGACGCTTGGGACCTAAGTGCAAAGGCAAGGCAGGGGTAGAGCTGAAGCCAGGAAGGCGCCAGTGGCGTTTCCGAGCCTCACACAGCCTGCTCCTTCCTGGGGAGGGAGCCTTAAAGCAAGGCAAGTCTGCGCAAGGCTCGCCTATGGCAGAGCATCTTGGTGCCAGGAACTCTGCCAGATCGGGCCTCTGAACAGAGCTAGAGATCTGCCGTACTGGAGTCGCACTTAGCTTCGTGTAAGCAGGGATTTCAGCTTGACGGGGACTTGCTGCCTCCTCTTCCCCCGAGGAGGCTCGCTTCCCTGCTGGCTGTGCACTCGCCTATCAGGCGGGGGCGCAGGGCTCCTCCAGCAGGTCTTGCCTCAGGGGCTGCTTCCCCTGAGTTGGGGCTGTGGGCAGGAACCCAGACACGCAGGATCAGGCCCAAACACCTGCACATGTCTCTGCTGGGGAGGAGAGTGCTAGGGAACCTACGTCTGTCATACACTTTCTGGGCACCCAAGGAATCAGCCTCCGTGTGTGCGGGGCTGAAAACCCCAGCCAGGGGACCTGGGAGCCTGGTGCTCTCCGTGTGGCGCTGAATCTGGGCGGCCAAGCAACCGCTGGAGGAGCCCTGCAGTTGCCCTTCCCTTCCCTCTGACAGAATTCTCACTGCTGGAGCCCTTGGCAGTGTGCAACCCACCAGCCCCTAAGCTCTCCTTAAGGAGGACTGGGACCTAAGTGCAAAGGCAAGGCAGGATTGGAGCTGAGGCAAGAAAGGCGCCAGTGGCGACTCCCAGGCTCCTGCTGCCTGCTCCTTCCTGGAGAGGCAGCCTAAAAGCAAGGCAAGTCTGGGCAAGGCTAGCCCCCGGCAGAGCAGCCTCGCGCCAGGAACTCTGCCAGATCGGGGCTCTGAGCAGAGCTAGAGCTCTGCCGTACTGGAGGCGCACTTAGCTCCGTGCAAGCAGGGCTTTCAACTTGACTGGGCTGGGCTGCCTCCTCTTCCCCGAGGAGGCTCGCTTCCCTGCTGGCTGTGCACTCGCCTATCAGGCGGGGCGCAGGGCTCCTCCAGCAGGTCTTGCCTCAGGGGCTGCTTCCCCTGAGTTGGGGCTGTGGGCAGGAACCCAGACACGCAGGATCAGGCCCCAAACACCTGCACATGTCTCTGCTGGGGAGGAGAGTGCTAGGGAACCTACGTCTGTCATACACTTTCTGGGCACCCAAGGAATCAGCCTCCGTGTGTGCGGGCTGAAAACCCCAGCCAGGGGCCCTGGGAGCCTGGTGCTCTCCGTGCGGCGCTGATTCTAGGCGGCCTAGAAACCGCTGGAGGAGCCCTGCAGTTGCCCTTCCCTTCCCTCTGACAGAGCTCTCACTGCTGAAGCCCTTGGCAGTGTGCAACCCACCACCCCCTAAGCCTCCCCAACGACGCCTGGCACCTATGTGCAAAGGCAAGGCAGGATTGGAGCTGAGGCAAGGAAGGCACCAGTGGCGTCTCCCAGGCTCGCTCAGACAGCTCCTTCCTGGGGAGGGAGCCTAAAAGCAAGGCAAGTCTGGGCAAGGCGAGCCCCCGGCCGAGCAGCCTCGCGCCAGAAACTCTGCCAGATCGGGGCTCTGAGCAGAGCTAGAGCTCTGCCGTACTGGAGGCCACTTAGCTCCGTGCAAGCAGGGCTTTCCTCTTGACTGGGCTCGGCTGCCTCCTCTTCTCCCGAGGAGGCTCGCTACACTGCTGGCTGTGCTCTCGCCTATCAGGCGGGCGCGCAGGGCTCCTCCAGCAGGTCTTGCCTCAGGGGCTGCTTCCCCTGAGTTGAGGCTGTGGGCGGGAACCCAGACACGCAGGATAAGGCCCCAACCACCTGCACATGTCTCTGCTGGGGAGGAGAGTGCTAGGGAACCTACGTCTCTCACACACTTTCTAGGCACCCACGGAGTCAGCCTCTGGGAGTGTGGGGATGCAAAACCCAGCCAGGGGCCCTTGGAACCTGGTGCTCTCCGTGCGGAGCTTTGTCTGGGCGGCCAAGGAACCGCTGAAGGAGCCCTGCTGTTGCCCTTCGCTTCCCTCTGACAGAGCTTTCACTGCTGGAGCCCTTGGCAGTGTGCAACCCACCAGCCCCTAAGCCCTCCTCAAGGACGCTTGGGACCTAAGTGCAAAGGCAAGGCAGGGGTAGAGCTGAAGCCAGGAAGGCGCCAGTGGCGTTTCCGAGCCTCACACAGCCTGCTCCTTCCTGGGGAGGGAGCCTTAAAGCAAGGCAAGTCTGCGCAAGGCTCGCCTATGGCAGAGCATCTTGGTGCCAGGAACTCTGCCAGATCGGGCCTCTGAACAGAGCTAGAGATCTGCCGTACTGGAGTCGCACTTAGCTTCGTGTAAGCAGGGATTTCAGCTTGACGGGGACTTGCTGCCTCCTCTTCCCCGAGGAGGCTCGCTTCCCTGCTGGCTGTGCACTCGCCTATCAGGCGGGGGCGCAGGGCTCCTCCAGCAGGTCTTGCCTCAGGGGCTGCTTCCCCTGAGTTGGGGCTGTGGGCAGGAACCCAGACACGCAGGATCAGGCCCCAAACACCTGCACATGTCTCTGCTGGGGAGGAGAGTGCTAGGGAACCTACGTCTGTCATACACTTTCTGGGCACCCAAGGAATCAGCCTCCGTGTGTGCGGGGCTGAAAACCCCAGCCAGGGGCCCTGGGAGCCTGGTGCTCTCCGTGTGGCGCTGAATCTGGGCGGCCAAGCAACCGCTGGAGGAGCCCTGCAGTTGCCCTTCCCTTCCCTCTGACAGAATTCTCACTGCTGGAGCCCTTGGCAGTGTGCAACCCACCAGCCCCTAAGCTCTCCTTAAGGAGGACTGGGACCTAAGTGCAAAGGCAAGGCAGGATTGGAGCTGAGGCAAGAAAGGCGCCAGTGGCGACTCCCAGGCTCCTGCTGCCTGCTCCTTCCTGGAGAGGCAGCCTAAAAGCAAGGCAAGTCTGGGCAAGGCTAGCCCCGGCAGAGCAGCCTCGCGCCAGGAACTCTGCCAGATCGGGGCTCTGAGCAGAGCTAGAGCTCTGCCGTACTGGAGGCGCACTTAGCTCCGTGCAAGCAGGGCTTTCAACTTGACGGGGCTGGGCTGCCTCCTCTTCCCCCGAGGAGGCTCGCTTCCCTGCTGGCTGTGCACTCGCCTATCAGGCGGGGGCGCAGGGCTCCTCCAGCAGGTCTTGCCTCAGGGGCTGCTTCCCCTGAGTTGGGGCTGTGGGCAGGAACCCAGACACGCAGGATCAGGCCCCAAACACCTGCACATGTCTCTGCTGGGGAGGAGAGTGCTAGGGAACCTACGTCTGTCATACACTTTCTGGGCACCCAAGGAATCAGCCTCCGTGTGTGCGGGGCTGAAAACCCCAGCCAGGGGCCCTGGGAGCCTGGTGCTCTCGGTGCGGCGCTGATTCTAGGCGGCCTAGAAACCGCTGGAGGAGCCCTGCAGTTGCCCTTCCCTTCCCTCTGACAGAGCTCTCACTGCTGAAGCCCTTGGCAGTGTGCAACCCACCACCCCCTAAGCCCTCCCCAACGACGCCTGGCACCTATGTGCAAAGGCAAGGCAGGATTGGAGCTGAGGCAAGGAAGGCACCAGTGGCGTCTCCCAGGCTCGCTCAGACAGCTCCTTCCTGGGGAGGGAGCCTAAAAGCAAGGCAAGTCTGGGCAAGGCGAGCCCCCGGCCGAGCAGCCTCGCGCCAGAAACTCTGCCAGATCGGGGCTCTGAGCAGAGCTAGAGCTCTGCCGTACTGGAGGCCACTTAGCTCCGTGCAAGCAGGGCTTTCCTCTTGACTGGGCTCGGCTGCCTCCTCTTCTCCCGAGGAGGCTCGCTACACTGCTGGCTGTGCTCTCGCCTATCAGGCGGGCGCGCAGGGCTCCTCCAGCAGGTCTTGCCTCAGGGGCTGCTTCCCCTGAGTTGAGGCTGTGGGCGGGAACCCAGACACGCAGGATAAGGCCCCAACCACCTGCACATGTCTCTGCTGGGGAGGAGAGTGCTAGGGAACCTACGTCTCTCACACACTTTCTAGGCACCCACGGAGTCAGCCTCTGGGAGTGTGGGGATGCAAAACCCAGCCAGGGGCCCTTGGAACCTGGTGCTCTCCGTGCGGAGCTTTGTCTGGGCGGCCAAGGAACCGCTGAAGGAGCCCTGCTGTTGCCCTTCGCTTCCCTCTGACAGAGCTTTCACTGCTGGAGCCCTTGGCAGTGTGCAACCCACCAGCCCCTAAGCCCTCCTCAAGGACGCTTGGGACCTAAGTGCAAAGGCAAGGCAGGGGTAGAGCTGAAGCCAGGAAGGCGCCAGTGGCGTTTCCGAGCCTCACACAGCCTGCTCCTTCCTGGGGAGGGAGCCTTAAAGCAAGGCAAGTCTGCGCAAGGCTCGCCTATGGCAGAGCATCTTGGTGCCAGGAACTCTGCCAGATCGGGCCTCTGAACAGAGCTAGAGATCTGCCGTACTGGAGTCGCACTTAGCTTCGTGTAAGCAGGGATTTCAGCTTGACGGGGACTTGCTGCCTCCTCTTCCCCCGAGGAGGCTCGCTTCCCTGCTGGCTGTGCACTCGCCTATCAGGCGGGGGCGCAGGGCTCCTCCAGCAGGTCTTGCCTCAGGGGCTGCTTCCCCTGAGTTGGGGCTGTGGGCAGGAACCCAGACACGCAGGATCAGGCCCCAAACACCTGCACATGTCTCTGCTGGGGAGGAGAGTGCTAGGGAACCTACGTCTGTCATACACTTTCTGGGCACCCAA
>NW_017191575.1:0-10717 GCF_001704415.2 Capra hircus
TGAAACTCTAGTACTTTGGCCACCTCATGCGAAGAGTTGACTCATTGGAAAAGACTCTGATGCTGGGACGGATTGGGGGCAGGAGAAGGGACGACAGAGATGAGATGGCTAGATGCCATCACAGACTCGATGGACCTGAGTCTGAGTGAACTCCAGGAGTTGGTGATGGACAGCGGGGCCTGGCGTGCTGCGATTCATGGGGTCGCAAAGAGTCGGACACAACTGAGTGACTGAACTGAACTGAAAGAGTCTTGAGAAACAGCTGGTGCAAAAAGCTGACGCTGCCCTTCTTCTGTTCCCCCTGGAGCTAAAAATAAATCTCCACGTGGAAATACCGTCCCTGTACCAGGTGGTAGAGAGACATCTTTACGGCCAAAGAGGGGAAAGCAAGGCCAAAGGCTGTACAAGAAACCAGCAAACCTGATACTTCACGACCTTGCTGCCCCAGGCAAAGGCCCTTGTCTGTCAAATCTTCACACACACAAAGCTGCCTGCCTGGTCACTTCTTGAGCCTTGTATCTTCAATGTTCGCACAAAATTCAGTGGGGTTGGTTTTCTGCTATTGATTTGTCTTAGGTCAATTTAATTACTCGACCAGCCAGGAAGAACGTAGAGGAGAAGACTCACTACCGTTACACACATCCTCTTCCAGCTTTAATATCCAATTGGTTGCTTTCTATCTAAGTCGAGTCCGACTCTTTTGTGATCCGTGGACTACTACCTGGCCCCTCTGTCCATGGATTTTCCAGGCAAGAATACTGGAGTGGGTTGCCATTTCCTTCTCCAGGGGATCTTTCCAACCCAGGGATTGAACCTGACGCTCCTGCCTTGCAGAAGGATTCTTTCCACTGAGCCACCAGGGCAGGCGTTAATATCCAATACCTTAACACTAATACAGAGAAAAGCAGAAGGTCACTTGTCTTCAAAGGCCACAGCGAGGCCGGTAATAGTTGTTTTTCTCTACTGGCAACAGTTGCTGATGGTCGTTAAAGGTGAGAGCATACCCACTCCCTGTAAAATCGCTAAACTGAAAAGGAGGGGATGAATCAGTGAGGCCCAAGCCCTTTGTGTGTGCAGCGCGCTCTTAGTGCAAGCAGAAAAGAACAGTGGCTCCATTTACGCTCGTTTCGCTCTAGTGTTACTGGCTGGAGTGGTCAGGCCAGAAGCTGAGCTGCAATACAACACTTAGGACTGGAACTGGCCTCTTCTGGTTCTAAATACTTAGTTTACATGGCCAGTATGACTGAAACCATGGCCTTTCTCTGGGGTGGTATAACGCTGAGGGTGCAGTTAGTCACCAGTTGTGGGGAATCCTGGACACACCACGCCCCAGAACACTGATAACCACAGCCCTTCCTGTTCATGGGGACCTTAGTCCAAGGGTTACTTATCACACGCCCTCTCCGCCTCGGCCTTAAGCACACCAGTGGAGAGGCACACAGTAGGGTCAGGTACCACTGGGCTGGAAGCCAAAGTCCCAGCAGAACCCGCCTCCCCAGCAGCTCAGTAATCCTGGCAGCATGTGAAGGTTCATTTCTCATACTTTTTATCCCTCAAAGTAGAGCTTTATGTGGGCGGGGGATGGGGAGCGGAGAGAAGGGAAGAAAGTAACTCAGGTGCCAACTATCGAGCACCCAGGTGCGACTAAAGTTTCTCCCAGGCCCTCTAGCCCTGAAGATGCCCACTCTAGGAATACTGCGCCTGCAGCGTGTCTAGCCGAAAACAAAACCAGCCATAAACAAGCTCTGAAAGGGTCCTCAGGATCATCCTCGCAGGCCTGAGGGACCCTGAGCGCAGGCCGCGCGGTGGGCGGAGACCGCTGGGCGCCGGGTCCTCCTGGGCACTCAGGCCGGCTCCTATCCGCCCTCCGAGTCCCCCGCCCCGGCTCCCCGGGTCCCAACGCCGGCGCCTCCGAGGGTCACCTGGGCACTCAGGCGGGCTCCTATCCGCCTTCCGGCCTCCCCTCGGTCCCCCGCGTCCGCAACGCCAGGCGCTCGCCGAGGGTATCTGGGCACCGCCCCCAGGCGGGTCCTCCGGTCCCCGGTCCCGGACGGCGGCGCCGTCACACTCACCGGGTCACCACGTCCGCCGCGGCCGCCTGATCCTAAAGAACACCCAGCCCGGCACGCGCCCCCGCAGCCGCCCGCAGCCCGCCTCGCCCGCAGGCCGGTTCCGCGGCCCCAGCATCCCGAAACGTACCTGAGCGCGGCCGGAGCTGGCTGGGCACGGACGGAGGCGCCGGGCGTAAATACCCCGCCGAGAGGGGCGGGCCGGGCCGCACCCGGCTGGACCGGAGAGAGGGACCAACCGGGAGGGACGGGCCGAGCGGGAGGGGCGGGGCGGCCGGTCCGGAGGCAAGGCGGAGCGGGAGAGGCGTGGCCTAGCGGGAGGGGCGTGGCCGAGGGGAGGGGCGGGGAGGGCCGGAACGGAGAGCGGAACGGAAGGGAGGGGTGGGGCCGAGCGGGAGGTAGCGGGCCAAGCGGCAGGGGCGGGGCAGACGGGAAGGGGCGGGGCGGGCAGGACAGGACTGCGGGGCTCGGGCAGGAGGGGCGGGGCGATTCGGACCGGAGGGCGGGAACGAACGAAGGGGCGGGGACGGGCCGGAGGCGGGGCCGGGCCGGACCGAAGGGCTGGGCTCGAGCTGGAGGGCCGGGGTCGAGCGGGAGGGGCTGGGCAGAGGGCTGAGAGAGGGGAGGGCCGGCCGGCCGAACCGGACCGAACTGGGCCGGAGGGCGGTGCCGCATGGTTGGGGCGGAGCCGAACAGCAGGGGCGAGCCAGGCGCCAGGTGAGCCGCGGGTCCGGTCCGGCCGCAGTGCGGGGACCGCTACCCGGGGCCGCAGGAGGAGGAAGGCCCGGCCCTAGGAGGCCTTCAGCGGGCGAGCCCGGGGTCTTCGCGGGGCGCACGGGCTGATACTTGGTCCTGAGAGGCGCCGCCCGGGCACGTGGGCTTGAGTCTCTGCGCGAAGCCAGGCGCGCTCCTCCCGGTGCACAGAGGCCCCTGTGAACCAAGCACGGTGGGACCCTGGCCTGCCCGCCCAGCGCAGCCTTGGAGGGCGGACAGGGCGCCGGTGACCGCAGTGGGGAAATTTAGCGACCTCGTCTGAAACATGACAGGTTCTATTTGGAACCTGGGAGAGCTGGGGGCGTCCCTGGTGGCTCAGAGAGTAAAGAATCGGCCCGCCAGCATAGAAGACCCAGGTTGGATCCCTGGGTGGGGAAGACCTGCTGGAAAAGGAAAAGGCAGCCCACTCCAGTATTCTTGCCTGGAGAATCCCATGGACAGAGGAGCCTGGCACCATTGCAAAGACTCGGGCTTACCAGGCACACACAGGACTGTTCAAGTCTGAGTGTAGGCTGTCAGCCCAGTTTGGTGATGGATACACTGTTAATTCTCCCTATTGTTTCTGTTTCTCTTCTTTTGAATGACCACACATTGAAATCTCACCAGGATGACCCTCTAATTAAATGTTGAAATTTGTTTATTGTGTATGACAAGGTGTTTCTTTTGTTAATGAATCCTTCAAACCTAAAACGAAAGTAAAACTTTGCAGTGAAACAGTTAAGTGTCTCCGTGTTTAGAGAATTTCGCTTCAAATGTACAAATGATGTCCACAAAGTTTGTCTTTTGTGACCCCGGCCAATTCATCCCTGGTGCGAACCCTCTGACAGAGCCCCTGATCCTCAGAAAGAAAAGGACATGTTTCTTTCCCCACTTGTCCCCAGGTAGGGGGCTGGTTTCTTCTCTTTCCATTTCAAAGGACTCAGCACTCCCTGGAAAGTACAAGTAAAAAAGAGCCTGTTAGGCATGCCTCAGGCAGTCTGAATTTCCAGCCAGTGCTCTGGAACCAGGAACAAAGGATGCTGACCGAGGGTCTAAACACAGCTTTGTCATTTGTGAATTGGAGATTGTTACAAGTCAGTGTTTTTCATTCGCTGTGCTTTCTTTTGAAAATAACCTTTCTTTCAAATGTTGGAAATAATACATTGGCAAAGATACATTTAGAAAGAACGTCCCAACCCATATCCGGGTCACTTAACACAAGTCAGTTTTGACACACACAGCAACTCACCCAGGACCAGACCACAGAGCAGCCACTAAACGTCCGCCTGGGTCAGTCAGCATTCTGTCCTGCTGAGGCTTCAGCTCCAACACAGAAGGAGAGGGTGCTCACCTCCTCACCGCAGGTTCTACCGGGACGTTTGCACCACTAATAGGATTGTTTCTAAGTGAATTTTCCAGCATTGCCTGAACTGACTGACTCATGAAACGCTAGAGAATATCTGCCTGATGTCCGTGGTGGGAGATGCATGCAGATTGATAAGGCTGTCTGAAAATAGTGCACTGGGGGCTTAGATGCATAACAAAAAAAGACACCCTAATGGGTGAGACCAGCGATGATTATGTCTATTGCTTACTGATTCATGCTAATTAAATGGACATTTACCAAACATCTGTAATGCAAAGCTCTAGACGAGTCCAGGGGTGGAACTTCTGGCCTCCATGGGAGGACATGAAAAAAGTTCCAGGATATAAGCTCCAGGCAGCTATCTATATCTGTCTGGCTTCCTTAGAGACAGTGACCCCTGGGATGTTTCCCACAAACAACAGAAGTAATCCAGATGACACAGAGCCATATCTGGTTAGCAACCCGCAGTATTTACAAGCTTTTTCAGATCTGATGGCCCAGCAGTACTTGCAGAGAAACTGCAGCAGCCCCGCCAGAGATTCAGCCGTGAAACGTGCTCAAGGCCTGGTCCTTTCTGAAAGAGAGACCAGGTGGGCAGCAGACAGCCACACCATGAGGCCGTGGACACAGAGCGGGATCCCTCATATGGACAGAACGCCTGAAACCTTGCCTTTAGCCAGTGTGTGTGTTCACTTAGTCATAGCCAACCATTTGCAAGCCCGTGGCCATGCACTGTAGCCCTCCAGGCTCCTCTACCCGTGGGATTTGCCAGGCCGAGAATATTGCAGTGGGCTGCCACTTCCTTCTCGGGGGGTCTTCCTGACTCAGGGATCGAACCCACAGCTCCTGCTTTTCCTAGAGAGCAGGTGGATGTTTTCCCAGTGTGCACCTGTTGCAGTGACAGGTCATTAAAGAAGCGGGTTAAAATCAGACTCTGCCCTAAGAGAGATAATTGATGAGACTGCACCCTCCTTGGGGCACTTGTTGTTCAGTTGCTGAGTCGTATGTGACTCTGCGACCCCATGGCCTGCAGCACACCAGACTTCCCTGCCCTCACCATCTCCTGGAGTTTGCTCAAGCTCATAATCATTGAGTCAATGATGGCATCCAGCCACCTCATCCTCCTCGTCCCCTGCTCCTCCGCCTTCAATCTTTCCCAGCATCAGGGTCTTTCCAGTGAGTCAGCTCTTCGCATCAGGTGCCTAAGTATTGGAGCTTCTGCCGGGAGCCAGCGTGAGGAACTCCGCCCATGGCAAGGTCATGAGGAAGGGGGCTTGGCATATGCAAAGGAGTGATCAAGCCTCAGGAAACCTCCTGTTCCCGAGCATCTACCCCCAAAGCCAGAGTCTACCTAGAAATTATTAGTATAGTCGGTTGGTTAGGAATTATATTGGTGAAGGGTTTTTCATTTGTGCCAATAATTACTGCTAATTCCCTGCCCTGGGTGTGACAAGGGTGTCTCAGGTCAAACCTCTCTGCTGACAAACTAGCCTGTGTGACAGGATTATCCATACTCCATGATTGTTTCATGATTGTTTACTACCTCTCAACCATAAACAGCACAGAGAGTTTTGGAGTATTTTGAGAGTCTTAATTAGCATAGGGCTTTTCTCATTGTTGAGTCAATGATTGCCGCAGGCGTCCATATCCTTAAGCACCTGGGATATATTAATCAATGTTTTTGGAATATAGAAAAGGAAATATAGTAGTTTTTGATGTTAGCAATACTAGACTTTTTGAGTTAATGAATTTTCTCTTTTGTAATAGATCACTGTACTTTGTTATAAATCACTGTGTCCTTGCTATGTAAAAATGTAACTTTATCACTATCCTAAGACTAAATAGATCTTAAGGGGAACATTGGTGAAGGGTTTTTATTTGTTGGGCTGATGTTTGCTGCTAAATCTCCATATTCCCTGCCCTTATAATGAATATAACTAGCATATAGGAGAAATAAGTATTAACCTTTAAGATTAATCATATTAACCTTGGTTAAATAAATTCCTTTCTTGATTGTAACTCACTAACACCCTCACCCTATATGAATGCAACTTTATTTGGAGGGTGGTGCCTGGTTTAAGAAAAAACATCCTTGGAAAAAATAAGTTTTTTGGTTATCAGAAAGAAAGGGTCGTAAATGTCAGCAGGCCTCATGGCCAGAAGATGATGTAAAACCCCTAAGACCTTTTTTTATGTAAAGTACCTGATTTTGATAAAGGTCAGGACTGCTGACCCCTGCGTGACTCTGTATTCATCCCGTGTGTAACAAAAGGTATATAACCAAATCTAAAAAATAAAGAAATCGATCAGCTTCTGGAAAGACTGATTCCCCAATGGCGCTTCTTTCTTGCTTCCGTTTTTCTGGCTGAATTAATGTGGGTACTCACCAGGCCTGCTAATTCTGCCTGGGCTTCTGAGATGGGACCGGGGAGGCCTCAGTGCCTCCTCTCCTTCGGGAGAATGGAAAGACGCCTGCGGCCTATGTAGGTGGTGATTGGGATTCCACATAAACCAAGTTATTCAGCCTCTTTTCTCCACTAATATTTCCTACTACACTATCCGTTTCTAATCTCTCTCTATATCTGTAATTAAATATGTATTTTTCCCAAGGACGCCGAAGCCATCCCTACCTTCGAATCACCCTGGATCCACCGGGGCTGGATCCCGACAAGCTTCAGCTTCAGCATCAGTCCCTCCCATGAATATTCAGGGTTGATTTCCTTTAGGATTGACTGGTTGGCTCTCCTTGCAGTCCAAGGGACTCTCAAGAGTCTTCTCCAGCACCACAGTTCAGAGGCGCCACATGGATTCAGACCCCAGGCTCCTCCATGTCTTCTCTTTCGGGACAGTTTGGGAAGGACCCTGAGCTCCACCCGAGCAGGACAGCCCTCTCCCACCACGCTCCCTGCTCCTAGATTTACTGCAAAGACCTCAGCTTCCTTGAGCGCTTTTGGGGACCTGGGCAAACATCCTGCCTTCTTTCCAGCTAGCAGAGGTTCAGGCAGCACACCGGAACATGTTTCTCTGGGGGATCACCCGGCTCTCCTTCCAGATGCACAGGGAGCACGTGCGAGACAGGACTCCTCACCCCACCGGCTCTCCTTCCCTATGGCGACCACGGCCTGCCAGCGGGGTGACCCAGGGTCCTCAGTGCCCGCCTGATGTTGACCTTCCGGAGCCCCTGCCAGAATTCCTAGGAAACTCCAGCGTGAATCTACTGCCTCCACGGTCACAGTTAAGATAACTGACTCCAAGGGGAAGACAGAGAGGCGCAGCCAGGCACTGCCCTCCTCCCAGGAGATAGTAATCTACCCCACAGCCCGCAGGCCGGGAGCCCTTCCCGAGCTGTGCCAGGCAGCCAGGCGGAGTTCCCACCTGAGGGCCTGTGACCTCAGCACAGGAAGGCCAGGCCCACCCACGTCACACCAGACAAGCTGGGGGCTCCCCACGAGACTCCTCTAGGGCTCATGGGCCGGCCTAGACATCCTAAAGTTCATCAGGAATAAAGAACCACTCTCGACACCACAACCTTCACCGACTCACACATGAGCTAGGAAATTATTTCGAGGAGTAATTGCGACCATCCACGGTTCTCAGGGGAACGGAGAGACAGAGTGAAACAGAAAGGCCCCCGGCAGTGAGGGGGCCCCGTGTGCACCCCAGGCCCTCCCCGCCTTCTGGGCGACTCCTGGCCACGTTCCTCTGTCTGCTCTAGACACTTCCCTGAGGCGGACGTGGAAGGAGCCCCTCTCCCGGCTAACCTTGGCCACCCGGGCAGCAGTGAAACCCTTTGGCTCCCAGGAGGACCATGGCCAGGACCGAGGAGAGGCTCACGGGAGAGAGAAGCACGTTGCCTGAAGGGCCGTCTTCACACAGGGCCTTTAAAAGGCGGAGGGCGAAGGTGCCATTTGCTTCACAGAGCGCATCCATGAGGCCAGGTCTGGAGTCTGAGAGCGGAGAGAGAGGCCCTCAGTAACTCTGAATGCCGTCCACCTGAAACAGGACACTGTCCTTTCAGGGTGGAGCGTAAAATAGTCTACGGAGCAAGATCCGTGTATGGGTGCTTCCATCCTAATAGAAAGTCCAAGGTTAAGGTCACTAACTACGTGTGGTCCTGGCAGCAGGTCAAGCAGTTGAGAGCCTCAGGGAATGAACAGCAATGGCTAACGGGGGCGCCCCACCCTCCCACACACACACACACTGCTGGGCTCCTGGGAGCAGTGAAGTCCAGTCCTTTCCCATCTGAGAAGGAGGAGGACAGGGCCAGAGAGGAGGAGGGGAGAGACCCCACGTGAGAGCCTGTCGGCCCTCTGCCGGGTCCCCACAAGGCCCGTGTATCCTTGCACATACTCCTGAGGAACCCCTGGGAGATGTTCAGTTATGAAGCAGACCAGGTCTCCCCATTTCCCAGCTGATAGCTGAGAAATGTTTGAGAAGCTGAACTGGAGCCAGACAGGCTGGAATCCGGGAGGAAATGGGCTGTGAGGCGAGGAATTTCCACCTACAGCGGCTGCTCCGTGCCAGCCGGGCCTCGGTCCTGATGGTCAGCAAGTGCCCCTGAACCCCGGCCCAGCTCAGGGCGCCTGCCCTCCGCTCCCAGCCCTCAGGGACCCTCGGACACGGGACGTGGGGCCCAAGCTCTGTGCTTTTCTTTAAAATTTGAAGTTCTTTCTTTACCAGAAACAAGATTTGAAGGCTCCTCCTTCCTTCCCTCAACAGCCACCAGCGGACACGGAACCTGACATTGGAAACCAGGTCCCGAGGGACACAGGAGAGGAAAGGACTAAAGACAGGGTTTCAGGAGAGGACCGTCAGGGTGACGGGGTGCAGCCAGGGCGAGCACTGAGGCCGTGGGAGAGGCAGGGGAGGTCAGAGGGGTCAGGCAGGCCGGCGCGGTGGCCCTGGCCCTCCTGAAACCGGACATGGCACAGCCATCAGCCCCCAGCCCACCTGTGGCCGTCTTTCCTTGGTAACGAGACCCTCACTCACACCACGGCTGGCCTCAGGCCCTGAGGGGCCCCTGTGTCCTCCGGCCCAATCCAGCCCCCCAGAACCACCACCAAGCCTTGCCTCCTGTCCCCTTAAAGCTCTCCAACCAGGCTGGCCCTGACCCCATGTCTATTCTGGCCCGCATTTCCCTGCTGCCGCTCGCAGCCTGAGAACAGAGTGTCCCCACTCCCCACCTCCCGTCACTGCGGCAGGCGGAGGCGCCTGACCCTCCACTCGGGCTCTTGCCTGGCCCAGCCCTGGGCTCAAACACAGTTGGCCAACATGGCTCATCCTCCTGCCAGACCTGAGAGCCCCTTCAGCCCCGCGAGGCGCTGGGACCTCCGAAAGCTCCGCTTACCCAGTTCCCCATCCTTCAACCAGGCAGTCACCCTTCTGCCTCCAGGTGGCAGGGCAGCGGGTTCTGGGTCCCCACTTTCTAGAGGCCCTGAGCCCGTTCCCCGCAGGCTCTCCCCTTCAGCTCTCTCTCCCGCTGGAGGGGCTCACCTGCCTCCTCAGCTCCAGACACTGACAGCTCCCAGCAGGGAGTGGCCTCTGGTCCAGGAGGCCCTGAGAACAGAGCCCGAAGGGCGGGCGGCCCCAACCCGCCCCGCCACAACTTGAGGTTCAGCCCACTGCCCTGGGAGCTCTGGTTCTGGTTCTGGGCCTCCAGGGATGCAGACGGTGGATGTGTGGGTCAGGGGGTGGGTGTGGAGGGCGAGGGTGGGGGGTATAGGTCGCGGGGGGCGGGTAAGGGCGGGGTGGGGGTCAGTGTGGCCGACCCAGGCCTTCGGAAGCGGAGTTTTTTCAAAGTCTTTATATGGTGATCTGACTTTCAGCTCTAGAGAAGAAACAGAGTTGGTCCTGGCAAGCGCACCCCAGCAGGTCTGGGTCACCCGGCAGAGCACCATCTCCCACCACCACACGGTCAGTCCCTCTTGGCCTCCTAACTCTCAGCCCAGTGAGCCCTGTCTGGGTACTGTTAGCAAAAGACCATGCCTGCAGCTCTGCCTGCGGGCACTTAGATGCCATTTCTCAGTAGCCTACAAAGAGCAATGCTGAGCATGGCCCTGTTCTGCAAAGATTCCCTGACCTTGGAAGGCCTTTCTCCCTCTAAACTTGATTCTTCTGTAACTTTGAAAACTTTCTTTAAAGTATTTTCTTCCTACTTTGAAGGCCTTTCTCCCTGTAAACTTGTTTCCCCATGAGTGCTCCGTCCTTGCATAATGAAGATTGTCAACTCAAATAGCAGGGACGTCTTGGCCTCTCCCACGAGCGTGGCACTGGGCTGGGAGATGGGACCTGAGGTGCCTCACAGGTGATGAGAACACCAGACGTGCTCAGAGGTACCTCCTAGATGTAATGAGAAAACATCTAGATGGTGGCAGCCACGCACAAATTCCCCAAGAAAGTCCCCGGCAGACACTTCACTCTGGACGGACTTTATGGAGGAGCTTCCGTGTTCTGTATGGTTCCCGCTAGGTGACCCGCCTTGCTGCTGCTGCTAAGTCGCTTCAGTCACGTCCGACTCTGCGACCTCATA
>NW_017191576.1:0-10717 GCF_001704415.2 Capra hircus
AGGCTTTCCCACAGGGCTTTCCCACGAGTCTTATCCACAGGGCTGTCCCACGTGCCACCGTGTGTGAGTCGATCCTCGGCTTGAAAGTCGAGGCAGGGCAGGGAAAACAGGTTTCCCTGGAATGGACTGAGACATCTGGGGACTCTGGGAATGGTTGCACGACCCTGGAGTTCCTCTCGCCTTTCCTGTGGAGAGCACCTCCTCTTGAGATGCGACGGGACGCCGGGAATTCTTTCACGACCACGCAGGGAAAGGATCCCTCCTCTCGAGCTAGGAGGCGGAAACGTGGCTCCTCTGGATGTGGGCGGGACTCTCGTTCTTCCTCTCGAGTGGAGACGGGTATGTCGGGGATCTTCCTATGTTGCAGCAAGGGTGTGAAGGACCCTTTGGAAGTTCCAGAGGTTAGGTGTGATTAGTCTCGAGACGCCTCAGCGGAAATGGGCCTCATCTCGCCTGGAGGTGAGAACCTCCTGGATTTTCTCGAGTTGCGGCAGGTGTTCTCGACTTACGACGGGGACCTCAGGGACACGCTCTGGTGGCCTCAGGAAAGGCCAGTCCCCATGCGAGTTGCTCGGGGGCCTCTCGGGATTCCTCTCTCCTCGATGCCGGGGCCAAAGATCTTGTGTGGAGTCGGTGCCGGAACCTGAGGATTTCTCTCCAGTGCTGACATGGATCTTGGGGTACTTCTGGAGTCTCTCCAGGGGAGTCAGTCCTCGTCTCGAGTGGGGGCATACATTTGCGCTTTCCTCCCGAGCTGTAGCAGCAGTGTCATGCTTCCCTTCGCGTATATCAAGGGATCTGTGGCTTTCCCACGAGGCTTTCGCAAAGGGCTGTCCCAAGTGCCACCGTGGTGTGAGTTGATCCTCGGCTTGAAAGTCGAGGCAGTGCAGGGAAAACAGGTTTCCCTGGAATGGACTGAGACATCTGGGGGACTCTGGGAATGTGGCACGACCCTGGAGTTCCTCTCGCCTTTGCTGTGCAGAGCGCCTCCTCTTGAGATGCGACGGGAACGCCGGGAATTCTTTCCCTACCACGCAGGGAAAGGATCCCTCCTCTCGAGCTAGGAGTCGGAAACGGGGCTCCTCTGGATGTGGGCGGGACTCTCGTGCTTCCTCTCGAGTGGAGACGGGTATGTCGGGGAACTTCTTAGGTTGCAACAAGGGTGTGAAGGACGCTTTCGAAATTCCAGAGGTAAGATGTGATTAGCCTCGAGACGCCTCAGCGGAAATGGGCCTCATCTCGCCCGGAGGGGAGAACCTCCTGGATTTTCTCGAGTTGCCGCAGGTGCTCTCGACTTAGGTCGGGGACCTCAGAGACCCGCTCTGGTGGCCTCAGAAAAGGCCAGTCCCCATGCAAGGTGCTCGGGGGCCTCTCGGGATTCCTCTCCCGTCGATGCCGGGGCCTAAGACCTTGTGTGGAGTCGGTGCCGGAACCTGAGGATTCCTCTCCAGTGCTGACATGGATCTTGGGGTACTTCTGGAGTCTGCCCAAGGGAGTCAGTCCTCGTCTCGACTGGGGGCATGCACGTGCGCTTTCCTCCCGAGCTGTAGCAGCAGTGTCACTCTTCCCTTCGCATGGATCAAAGGATCTGTGGCTTTCCCTCGAGACTTTCCCAGGAGGCTTTTCCATGAGTCTTTCCCACAGGGCTGTCCCACGTGCCACCCTGGTGTGAGTCGATCCTCGGCTTGAAAGTCGAGGCAGTGCAGGGAAAAAAGTTTTCCATGGAATGGACTGAGACATCTGGGGGACTCTGGGAATGGTGGCACGACCCTGGAGTTCCTCTCGCCTTTCCTGTGGAGAGCGCCTCCTCTTGAGATGCGACAGGAACACCGGGAATTCTTTCCCGACCACGCAGGGAAAGGATACCTCCTCTCGAGCTAGGAGGCGCAAACGGGGCTCCTCTGGATGTGGGCGGGACTCTCGTGCTTCCTCTCGAGTGGATATGGCTATGTCAGGGAACTTCTTGAGTTGCAGCAAGGGTGTGAAGGACCCTTTGGAAGTTCCAGATTTTAGAAGTGATTTAGCCTCGAGACGCCTCTGCGGAAATGGGCCTCATCTCGCCTGGAGGGGAGAACCTCCTGGATTTTCTCTAGTTGAGGCAGGTGCTCTCGACTTACGAGTGGGACCTCAGGGACCCGCTCTGGTGGCCTCAGGAAAGGCCAGTCCCCATGAGAGTTGCTCGGGGGCCTCTCGGGATTTCTCTCCCGTCGATGTCGGGGTCTAAGACCTTGTGTGGAGTCGGTGCCGGAACCTGAGGATTCCTCTCCAGTGCTGACATGAATCTTGGGGAACTTCTGAAGTCTCCCCAGGGGAGTCAGTTCTCGTCTCGAGTGGGGGCATGCACGTGCGATTTCCTCCCGAGCTGTAGCAGCAGTGTCACGCTTTCCTTCGCGTGGATCAAGGGATCTGTGGCTTTCCCTCGAGGCTTTCCCACGAGGCTTTCCCATGAGGCTTTCCCACAGGGCTGTCCCACGTGGCACCGTGGTGTGAGTCGAACCTCGGCTTGAAAGTCGAGGCAGTGCAGGGAAAACAATGGACTGAGACATCTGGGGGACTCTGGGAATGGTGGCACGACCGCTTGGAGTTCCTCTCGCCTTTCCTGTGGAGAGCACCTCCTCTTGAGTTGCGACGGGAACACGGGGAATTCTTTCCTCACCACGCAGGGAAAGGATCCCTCCTCTCGAGCTAGGAGGCAGAAACGGGGCTCCTCTGGATGTGGGTGGGACTCTCGTGCTTCCTCTCGAGTGGAGACGGGTATGTCGGGGAACTTCTTGAGTTGCAGCAAGGGTGTGAAGGACCCTTTCGAAGTTCCAGAGGTTAGGTGTGATTAGCCTCTAGAGGCCTCAGAGCAAATGAGCCTCATCTCGCCTGGAGGGGAGAACCTCCTGGATTTTCTCGAGTTCCGGCAGGTGCTCTCGACTTACGACGGGGACCTCATGGACCCGCTTTGGTTGCCTCAGGAAAGGCCAGTCCCCATGCGAGTTGCTCGGGGGCCACTCGGGATTCCTGTCCCGTCGATGCCGGGGCCTAAGTCGATGTGTGGAGTCAGTGCCGGAACCTGAGGATTCCTCTCCAGTGCTGACATGGATCTTGGGGTACTTCGGGAGTCTCCCCAGGGGAGTGAGTCCTCATTCGAGTGGGGGCATTGAAGAGCGCTTTCCTTCCGAGCTGTAACAGCAGTGTCATTCTTCCCGTCGATTGCATCAAGGGATCAGTGGCTTTCCCTCGAGGCTTTCCCATAAGGCTTTCTCACGAGGCTTTCCCACAGGGCTGTCCCACGTGCCACCGTGCTCTGAGTCGATCCTCGGCGTGAAAGTCGAGGCAGTGCAGGGAAAACAGGTTTCCCTGGAATGGACTGAGAAATCTGGGGTACTCTGGGAATTGTGGCACGACCCTGGAGTTCCTCTCACCTTTCCTGTTGAGAGCGCCTCCTCTTGAGTTGTGACGGGAAGACCGGGAATTCTTTCCCGACCACGCAGGGAAAGGATACCTCCTCTCTAGCTGTGAGGCGGAAACGGGGCTCCTCTGGATGTGGGCGGGACTCTCGTGCTTCCTCTCGAGTGGAGACAGGTATGTCGGGGAACTTCTTGAGTTGCAGCAAGGGTGTGAAGAACTCTTTGGAAGTTCCAGAGGTTTAGGTGTGATTAGCCTCGAGACGCCTCAGTGGAAATGGGCCTCATCTCGCCTGTAGGGGAGAACCTCCTGGATTTTTTCGAGTTGGGACAGGTGATATCGACTTAAGACGGGGACCTGAGGGACCCGCTCTGGTGGCCTCAAGAAAGGCCATTCCCCATGCGAGTTGCTCGGGGGCCTCTCGGGATTCCTCTCCCGTCGATGCCGGGGCCTAAGACCTTGTGTGGATTCGGTGCCGGAACCTGAGGATTCCTCTCCAGTGCTGACATGGATCTTGGCATCCTTAAAGGCGAGATGAGCCCCATTTCCGCTGAGGCGTCTCGAGGCTAATCACACCTAACCTCTGGAACTTCCAAAGGGTCCTTCACACCCTTGCTGCAACTCAAGGAGTTCTCTGACATACCCGTCTCCACTCGAGAGTATCAAGATCTTCCCGCCCACTTTCAGAGGAGCACTGTTTCCACCTCATAGCTCGAGAGGAAGGATCCTTTCCCTGCTTGGTCTGGAAAGCATTCCCGGCGTTCCAGTCGCATCTCAAGAGGAGGCCCTCTCCACAGGAAAGGCTAGAGAAACTCCAGGGTCGTTCCACCATTCCCAGAGTCCCCCAGATGTCTCTGTCAATTCCAGGGAAACCTGTTTTCCCTGCACTGCCTCGAATTTGAAGCCGAGGATCGACTCACACCACGGTGGCACGTGGGACAGCCCGTGAGGAAAATCCTCGTGGGAAAGCCTCATTGGAAAGCCTCGAGGGAAAGCCACAGATCCCTTGATACAAGCGAAGGGAAGCGTGACACTGCTGCTACAGCTCGAGAGGAAAGCGCACGTGCAGGCCCCCACTCGAGACGAGGACTGACTCCCCTGGGGAGACTCAGAAGTACCCCAAGATCCAAGTCAGCACTGGAGAGGAATTCTCAGGTTCCAGCACCGACGCCACACAAGGTCTTATGCCAGCGTGACACTGCTGCTACAGCTCGAGAGGAAAGCTCACGTGCAGGCCCCCACTCGAGATGAGGACTGACTCCCCTGGGGAGACTCAGAAGTACCCCAAGATTCATGTCAGCACTGGAGAGGAATCCTAAGGTTCCGGCACCGACTCCACACAGGTCTTAGGCCCCGACTTCGACGGGAGAGGAATCCCGAGAGGCCCCGAGCAAGTCCCATGGGGACTGGCCTTTCCTGAGGCCACCAGAGCGGGTCCCTGAGGTCCCCAGTCGTAAGTCGAGAGCACCTGCTGCAACTCGAGAAAATCCAGGAGGTTCTTCCCTCCAGGCGAGATGAGGCCCATTTCCGCTGAGGCGTCTCGAGGATATTCACACCTAACCTCTGGAACTTCTAAACGGTCCTTCACACCCTTTTTGCAACTCAAGAAGTTCCCCGTCATACCCGTCCCCACTCGAGAGGAAGCACGAGAGTCCCGCCCACATCCAGAGGAGACCCGTTTCCGCCTCCTAGCTCGACGGAGGGATCCTTTCCCTGCGTGCTCGGGAAAGAATTCCCGGCGTTTCCGTCGCATCTCAAGAGGAGGCGCTCTCGACAGGAAAGGCAGAGGAACTCCAGGGTGGTGCCACCATTCCCAGAGTCCTCCAGATGTCTCAGTCCATTCCAGGGAAACCTGTTTTCCCTGCACTGCATCGACTTTCAAGCTGAGGATCAACTCACACCAAGGTGGCACGTGGGACAGCCCTGTGGGAAAGCCTCGTGGGAAAGCCTCGTGGGAAAGCCTCGAGTGAAAGCCACAGATCCGTTGATCCACTCGAAGGGAAGCGTGACACTGCTGCTACAGCTCGGGAGGAAAGCGCACGTGCATGCCCCCACTCGAAACGAGGACTTACTGCCCTAGGGAGACTACAGAAATACCCCAAGATCCATGTCAGCAATGGAGAGGAATGCTCAGATTCTGGCACCGACACCACACAAGATCTTTGGACCCGGCATCGACGGGAAAGGAATCCCGAGATGCCCCCGAGCAACTCGCATGGGGACTGGCCTTTCCTGAGGCCACCAGAGCGTGTCCCTGAGGTCCCCGTCGTAAGTCGAGAGCACCTGCCGCCACTCGAGAAAATTCAGGTGGTTCTCCCCTCCAACCGAGATGAAGCCCATTTCCGCTGAGGCGTCTCGAGGCTATTCACACCTAACTCTGGAACTTCCAAAGGGTCCTTCACATCCTTGCTGCAACTCAAGAAGTTCCCCGACATACCCGTCTCCACTCGAGAGGAAGCACGAGAGTCCCGACCACATCCAGAGGAGCCCCCTTTCCGCCTCCTAACTCGAGAGGAGGGATCCTTTCCCTGCGTGGCCGGGAAAGAATTCCGGCGTTCCAGTCGCATCTCAAGAGCAGGCCTCTCCACAGGAAAGGCGAGAGGAACTCCAGGGTCGTGCCACCATTCCCAAAGTCCTCCAGATGTCTAGGTCCATTCCAGGGAAAACTGTTTTCCCTGCACTGCCTCGACCTTCAAGCCGAGGATCGACTCACACCACAGTCCACGTGGGACAGCCCTGTGGGAAAGCCTCGTGGGAAAGCCTCGAGGAAAAGCCACAGATCACTTGATCCACGCGAAGGGAAGCGCGACACTGCTGCTACAGCTCGGGAGGAAAGCGCACTTTCATGCCCCCACTCGAGATGAGGACTGACTCCCCTGGGGAGACTCCAGAAATACCCCAAGATACATGTCAGCACTGGAGAGGAATCCTCAGGTTCCGGCACCAACTCCACTCGAGGTCTTAGGCCCCGAAATCGACGGGAGAGGAACCCCGATAGGCTCCCGAGCAACTCGCATGGGGACTGGCCTTTCCCGAGGCCACCAGAGCGGGTCCCTGAGGTTCCCGTCGTAAGTTGAGAGCACCTGCCGCCACTCGAGAAAATCCAGGAGGCTCTCCCCTTCAGGCGAGATGAGGCCCATTTCCGCTGAGGCGTCTTGAGGCTAATCACATCTAACCTCTGGAACTTCCAAAGGGTCCTTCATACCCTTGCTGCAACTCAAGAAGTTCCCTGACATACCCGTCTCCACTCGAGAGGAAGCACGAGAGTCCCGCCCACATCCAGAAGAGCCCCGTTTCTGCTTCCTAGCTCGAGAGGAAGGATCCTTTCCCTCCCTGGTCGGGAAAGAAATTCCGCTGTTCCCGTCGCATCTCAAGAGGAGTGGCTCTCCACAGGAAAGGCGAGAGGAACTCCAGGGTCGTGCCACCATTCCCAGCGTCCCCCAGATGTCTCACTCCATTCCAGGGAAACCTGTTTTCCCTGCACTGCCTCGACTTTGAAGCCGAGGATCCACTCACACCACGGTGGCACGTGGGACTGCCCTGTGGGAAAGCCTCGTGGGAAAACCTCGTGGGAAAGCCTCGTGGGAAAGCCACTGATCCCTTGATCCACGCGAAGGGAAGCGTGACACTGCTGCTACAGCTCGGGAGGAAATCGCATGTGCATGCCCCAACTCGAGACGAGGACTGACTCCCCTGGGGAGACTCCAGAAGTACCCCAAGATCCATGTCAGCACTGGAGAGGAATCCTCAAGGTTCCGACACCGACTCTACACAATGTCTTAGGCCCCCGGCATCGATGGGAGGGATATCCCGAGAGGCCCCCGAGCAACTCGCATGGGGACTGGCCTTTCCTGAGACCAACAGAGCGGGTCCCTGAGGTCCCCGTCGTAAGTCGAGATCACCTGCCGCAACTCGAGAAAATACATGAGGTTCCACCCTCCAGGCGAGATGAGGCCCATTTCCGCTGAGGGCGTCTCGAGGCTAATCACATCTACCCTCTGGAACTTCCAAAGGGTCCTTCACACCCTTGCGGCAACTCCAAGAAGTTCCCCGACATACCCGATTCCACTCGAGAGGAAGCACCGAGAGTTCCGCCCACATCCAGAGGAGCTCCGGTTTCCGCCTCCTTGCTCGAGAGACGGGTTCCTTTCGCTGCGTGGTCGGGAAAGAATTCCCGGCGTTCCTGTCGCATCTCAAGTGGAGGCACTCTCCACAGGAAAGGCCAGAGGAACTCCAGGGTCGTGCCACCATTCCCAGCGTCCCCCAGATGTCTCACTCCATTCCAGGGAAACCTGTTTTCCCTGCACTGCCTCGAATTTGAAGCCGAGGATCCACTCACACCACGGTGGCACGTGGGACTGCCCTGTGGGAAAGCCTCGTGGGAAAGACTCGGGGAAAGCCTCGAGGGAAAGGCCGCAGATCCCTCGTTCGACTCGAAGGGAAGCTTGACACTGCTGCTACAGCTCGGGAGGAAAGCGCACGTGCATGCCCCCACTCGAGACGAGGACTGACTCCCCTGGGGAGACTACAGAAGTAGCCCAAGATCCATGTCAGCACTGGAGAGGAATCCTCACGTTCCGGCACCCGACTACAAGCAAGGTCTTAGGCCCCGGCATCGACGGGAGAGGAATCCCGAGAGGCCTCCGAGCACCTCGCATGGGGACTGGCCTTTCCTGAGGCCACCAGAGAGGGTCCCTGAGGTCCCCGTCGTAAGTCGAGAGCACCTGCCGCAACTCGAGAAAATCCCTGAGGTTCTCCCCTCCAGGCGAGATGAGGCCCATTTCCGCCTAGGCATCTCGAGGCTAATCACACCTCAGCTCTGGAACTTCGAAAGGGTCCTTCACACCCTTGCTGCAACTCAAGAAGTTCCCCGACATACCCGTCTCCACTCGAGAGGAAGCACGAGAGTCCCGCCCACATCCAGAGGAGCCCCGTTTCCGCCTCCTAGCTCGAGAGGAGGGATCCTTTCCCTGCGGGGTCGGGAAAGAATTCCCCGGCGTTCCCGTCGCATCTCAAGAGGAGGCGCTCTCCACAGGAAAGGCGAGAGGAACTCCAGGATCGAGGCACATTCCCAGAATCCCCCAGATGTCTCAGTCCATTCCAGGGAAACCTGTTTTCCCTGCACTGTTTCGACTTTCAAGCCGAGGATCGACTCACAACACGGTGGCACGTGGGACAGTCCTTTGGGAAAGTCTTGTGGGAAATCCTCGTGGGAAAGCCTCGAAGGAAAGCCACAGATCCCTTGATCCATGCGAAGGAAAGCGTGACACTGCTGCTACAGCTCGGGAGGAAAGCGCACTTGGATGCCCCCACTCGAGACGAGGACTGAGTCCCCTGGGGAGACTCCAGAAGTACCCCAAGATCCATGTCAGCACTGGAGAGGAATCCACAGGTTTCGACACCGACTCCACACATGGTCTTAAGCCCCAGCATCGACGGGAGAGGATCCCGAGGGGCCCCTGAGAAACTCGCTATGGGGATTGGCCTTTCCTGAGGCCACCAGAGCAGGTCCCTGAGGTCCCCGTCGTAAGTCGAGAGCACCTGCCGCAACTCGAGAAAATCCAGGAGGTTCTCCCCTCCAGGCGAGATGAGGCCCATTTCCGCTGAGGCGTCTCGAGGCTAGTCACACCTAACCTCTGGAACTTCCAACGGGTCCTTCACACCCTTGCCGCAACTCAAGAAGTTCCCCGACATACCCGTCTCCACTCGAGACGAAGCATGAGAGTCCCGCCCACATCCCAGAGGAGCCCCGTTTCCGCCTCCTAGCTCGAGAGGAGGGATCATTTCCCTGCGTGGTCGGGAAAGAATTTCCCGGCGTTCCTGTCGCATCTCAAGAGGAGGCACTCTCCACAGTAAAGGCGTGAGGAACTCCAGGGTTGTGCCACCATTCCCAGAGTCCTCCAGATATCTCAGTCCATTCCAGGGAAACCTGTTTTCCCTGCACTGGTTTCGACTTTCAAGCAGAGGATCGACTCACACCACGTTGCCACGTGGGACAGCCCTGTGGGAAAGCCTCGAGGGAAAACCACAGATCCCTTGATCCACGAGAAGGGAAGCGTTACAATGCTGCTACAGCTCGAGAGTAAAGCGCACTTCTATGCCCCCACTCGAGACGAGGGACTGACTCCACTGGGGAGAGTCCAGAAGTTCCCCAAGATCCTTTTCAGCACTGGAGAGGAAGCCTCAGGTTCCGGAAACCGACTCCACACAATGTCTTAGGCCCCGGCATCGACGGGAGAGGAATCCCGAGAGGTCCCGAGCAACTCCCATGGGGACTGGCATTTCCAGAGGCCTCCAGAGCGGGTCCCTGAGGACAACGTCTCAAGTCGAGAGCACGTGCCGCAACTCGAGAAAATCCAGGAGGTTCTCCCCTCCAGGCGAGATGAGGCCCATTTCCGCTGAGGCGACTCGAGGCTAATCACACCTAAACTCTGGAACTTCCAAAGGGTCCTTCACACCCTTGCTGCAACTCAAGAAGTTCCCCGACATACCCCGTCTCCACTCGAGAGGAAGCACGAGAGGCCACCCACATCCAGAGCAGTCCCGCTTCCGCCTCCTAGCTCGAGAGGAGGGATCCTTTCCCTGCGTGGTCGGGACAGAATTCCCGGCGTTCCCGTCGCATCTCAAGAGGAGTCGCTTTCCACAAGGAAAGGCGAGAGGAACTTCAGAGTCGTACCACCATTCCCAAAGTCCCCCAGATGTCTTCGTCCATTCCAGGGAAACCTGTTTTCCCTGCACTGCCTCGACTTTCAAGCCGAGGATCGACTCACACCACGGTGGCACGTGGGACAGCCCTGAGGAAAATCCTCGTGGGAAAAGCCTCATTGGAAAGCCTCGAGGGAAAGCCACAGATCCCTTGATACAAGCGAAGGGAAGCGTGACACCGCTGCTACAGCTCGAGAGGAAAGCGCACGTGCAGGCCCCCACTCGAGACGAGGACTGACTCCCCTGGGGAGACTCAGAAGTACCCCAAGATCCAAGTCAGCACTGGAGAGGAATTCTCAGGTTCCAGCACCGACGCCACACAAGGTCTCTTATGCCAGCGTGACACTGCTGCTACAGCTCGAGAGGAAAGCTCACGTGCAGGCCCCCACTCGAGATGAGGACTGACTCCCTGGGGAGACTCAGAAGTACCCCAAGATTTCATGTCAGCACTGGAGAGGAATCCTAAGGTTCCCGGCACCGACTCCACACAGGTCTTAGGCCCCGACTTCGACGGGAGAGGAATCCCGAGAGGCCCCCGAGCAAGTCCCATGGGATGGCCTTTCCTGAGGCCACCAGAGCGGGTCCCTGAGGTCCCCGTCGTAAGTCGAGAGCACCTGCT
>NW_017191577.1:0-10716 GCF_001704415.2 Capra hircus
TGTTAAACCTTTCTTGCATCTTCTCAATCCTTGTTTCCAGGCTATTTATCTGTGATTCCATTTTTGATTTCAAGGTTTTGGATCATTTTCACTATCATTATCAGAGTTCTTTCTCAGGTAGATTCCCTATCTCTTCCTCTTTGTTTGGTTTGGTGGGCATTTCTCCTGTTCCTTTACCTGCTGGTATTCCCTCTGTCTCTTCACCTTGGTTATATTGCTGCGTTTGGGGTGGCCTTTCTGTAATCTGGAATTTTGTGGTGTTCTCCTTATTATGGAGTTTCCTCGCTGGGGTGGGGTTGTATCAGTGGCTTGTCAAGGTCTTGGTTAGGGAAACTTGTGTCTGAGTTCTGGTGGGTGGAGCTGGTTTCTTCTCTCTGGAGTGCAATGAAGTGTCCAGTAATGAGTTTTGAGACGTCAATGGTTTGGAGTAACTTTGAGCTGCCTGTATATTGGAGCTCAGGGGTGTTTCCTGAGTTGCTGGAGAATTTGCATGGTATGTCTTTGCTCTGGAACTTGTTGGCCCTTGGGTGGTGCTTGGTTTCAGTGTAGGCATGGAGGCGTTTGATGAGATCCTATTGATTAATGTTCCCTGGAGTCAGGAGTTCTCTGATGTTCTCAGGATTTGGACTTAAGCCTCCTGCTTCTGGTTTACAGTTTTGTTTTTACAGTAGCCTCAAGACTTCTCCATCTATACAGCACTGATGATAAAACATCTAGGTTAAAGATGAAAAGTTTCTCCACACTGAGGGACACACAGAGAGGTTCACAGAGTTACATGGAGAAGAAAGAGGGAGGGGGTAGTTAGAGGTGACTGGAATGAGAGATGACGGGATCAAAAGAGCAGACAGCAAGCTAGCAGTAATCACTTCCTTATGTGTGCTCCACAGTCTGGACCACTAAGAGATGTTCACGGAATATACAGGGAAAGGAGAGGGAGGAAGTAGACAGAGGTAGCCAGGAGGATAAAAAGAGGGAAATGAAAAGGGAGAGACAGATTCAGCCAGTAACCAGTTCCCTAAGTGTTCTCCATCGTCTGGAACACAAAGAGATTCACAGAATTGGGTAGAGAAGAGAAGGGGGAGGGAGGAGACAGAGACAACCTGGTGGAGAAAAAGGATAGTCCAAAGAAGGAGAGAATGGTCAGGCCAGTAATCTCACTGTCAGGTAAAATTGGGTATTAAAGATTGGGTTTTTAAATGTACAAAATTGTCAACAAATACAAAAAGCAAAGATTAAAAATCTAGAGTTTGGCTTTTCAAAAATACAATATTAAAGAAAAGAAGAGAAAAAAAAACAAAGTTACAAGAATTATTAAAAACAAAACCACCAAAAAATATATACAGCATTTGCTTTAAAAATAGGGTGTTTTTTTTGAAAAGTAATAGTAGGTTATAAAATAAAAATTAAAGGAGAAATAGAGGACTTAAAATTTTAAAAAGTTAAAAAAAAACAAAACAACAACATCTATGAAACAAACAAACAAAAAAAGAGAATGATCGAAAAAATAGTAAAGATATATCTAGGACTTTGTCTGGTGTTGTGGGTAGTGTGGGTTCACTTCCAAGGCGGTTCCCTCTGTTTAGCTTCTTCTATTTACTGGTCTCTTCAGTGTCTGATTTCTGCCCTGACATAAGGGGGGCGGTGGTGGACACTTTTTTTTTTTTTTTTTAAGGCTCACTTGTTCAGTTGCGCTGTGGGAGGGAGGGATGCTGCAAACAAAAACACTGGCATGTGCTCGCAGTGTCTCAGCCACACTGGGCCTGCCCCTGCTCACAGCACACACCATTCAGGCTCTATGTTGTTCCTCGGGAACTGTCTGAGGCCCGCCCTAGGCTGCATGCACCTCCCCAGTCTAAGCCACTCAAGCTCGGCTCTCAGGTAGCCCTCAGAGGCACTGATTAGGTTGGGCCTGCGTTTTGTGCCCTTCCCTGGTCCGAGTAGCTCAGGTGTTAGGCGAGTGCGGTTGCTGCAACTTATCACCTTTCCCGTCCCTGCTGCTCAGTTTTCTGGCTATACTGCTGGCTCCCCTTCTCAGCCGGATGATGAGTGTCCAGAACTCCAAGACGTCTTAGTTAGCAAAGAAGCCTGCTTACAGTGTGGTAGGTAATGCCTTTGGGGGTGCAATTGCCCCCTTCCAGCCTTAGGGCTCTGGCTGCCTGTCACTGGAGGGTGATGGTCTGCAGCCGGCTATTTCTGTTCCATCCTTTGTTCTGTGCGCGGTCCTGGTGGTGTCTTATGTTAGAGCTTTTTGCGTGGTAAGCTATCCCACAATCTGGTATGCTAGCCCAAGTTAGTTCGCTCTTGTTACACTTGCAGCATTCCGCCCAATTCTTAAAAAGCACTGCAGCCCACGCCTCCCTGCCCAGCCCCGCTTGCTAGTGGTGGATGCAGGCATCTGTGCTGCTTCCCCGCTGGGGGAGTTTTTCTGCTGGCTCATAATCTGTGGGTTTTAATTATTTATTTATTTTCCTTCCCTGTTATGTTGCCCTCTGTGCTTCCAAGGCTCGCCACAGACTCAGCAGCAAGAGTGTTTCCTGGTGTTTGGAAACTTCTCTCTTTTTAAGACTCCCTTCCTGGGACGGGCCGGACGGGCGGACGGATAGGTCTTTTTCCTTTGTCTCTTTTTCGTCTTTTATTTTTTCCTACCTGTTTTTGAAGACAATGATCTGCTTTTCTGGATGCCTGATGTCCTCTGCCAGCATTCAGAAGTTGTTTTGTGGAATTTACTCAGTGTTGAAATGTTCTTTTGATGAATTTGTGGGGAGAAAGTGGTCTCCCCGTCCTATTCCTCCGCCATCTTTAGGACCGCCCCTCCTAACTTTTAAAATTGTTTTTTCAGCCTATGATTTTCCTCTTTTTTGTTTGTAGTCAGTGACACTATTATCTGCATTACCACACTCTCTCTGCAGACACAGCACCAGATTAAGATACAAGTCAGTTAAAACTGCCATGTTCATACTTTTCTCACCTAGATCTTCTAACTAGATCTAACAATGGTAATCCAACCATACAATGAAATTGTGCGTTTGGAAACATATAGTAGTAATAATGTGAATAGTATGAAAGTATTAGTCGTGTTGACTCTTTGGAACCCCATGACTGTAGTCTACCAAGATCCACTGTCCATTGGATTTCCTAGGTAAGAACACTGGAGTGGGTTGCCATTCCCTTCTCCAGAGGATCTTCCCAACCCAGGGACTGAACCTGGATCCCCTGCATTGCAGGCAGATTCTTTACCATCTAATAATAGTATATATTGCATTTTATTTATTTGGCCTTTGAAATTAGATCTCTAATGTGTTTCTGGGTAATGCTTTGCAATGTTTGAAAGTTTATTTGCCTATAAGGATACACAAAACACCCAAATTTTTTTTTACTAAAGCATTGTTGATTTACAGTATTATGTTAACTTCTGCTATACAGCAGTGATTGTTATACATACATATACATGCTTTTAAAAATTCCTTCCCATTATGATTTATCACAGGATACTGAATATATTCCCCCATGCTTTATACTAGGACCTTGTTGTTTATCCAGAATAGTTCACATCTGTTAATCCCAAACTCCCAGTCCATCTTTCCCCTACCTCCCATTCCCCTTGGCAACCACAGTTTTATTCTCTGTCTGTGAGTCTGTTTCTGTTTTGTAGATAGGTTCATTTATGTCATATTTTAGATTCCATATATGATGTCATATGGTATTTGTCTATCTTCTTAGTTCACTTAGTATGATAAACTCTAAATCCACCCATGGTGCTGCAAATGCGATTATTTTATTTTTTATGACTGGCTAGTATTCTATTATATGTATATAACACATCTTTTTTACCCATTTATCTCTTGATGGACATTTAGGTTGTTTCTTCCATGTCTTGGCTATTAGGGAGTGTTGCTATGAACAACACTCAAAAGGATGGGTGTACCTTTTTGAACTATAGTTTTGTCCAGATATGTGCCCAGGAATGGGATTACTGAGTTATGTGCCAACTCTAGCTTTTTGAAAGAACCTCCATACTGTTTTCCATGGTTGCTACAACAACTTTCATGTCAATCAACAGTGTAACAGAGTTCCCCTTTTTCCACACCCTCTCCAGCATTTGTTATTTGTTGACTCTTAAAAGATGGCCAGTCTGATTGGTGTGATGTAGGACCTCATTATAGTCTTGATTTGTGTTCTTTTCATAATTATTGATGTTGAACATCTTTTCATGTGCCTATTGGCTATCTGTCTGCCTTCTTTGGAGAGTTGTCTGTTTAGGTCTTCTGCCCATTTTCCAATTGGGTTGTTTTGTTGGTATTGAGCTTTATGAGATATTTGTATATTTTGGAAGTTAAGCTCTTGTTTGTTGCATTATTTGCAGATATTTTTTTCTCAGTGTGTAGGTTGTCTTTTCATTTTGTTTATGTTTTTCTTTGCTATACAAAAGCTTATAAGTTTGCTTAGGTCTCATTTGTTTAGTTTTGCTTTTACTTGTATTGCTTTGGGAGACTGACCATCTTTATTATATGGTCATATTACTCTTTAGTTGAGCATTTTTCTTTTGGATTTCCTACATATTTCACTGATGAAAGAAATCAAAGACAACATAAACAGATGGAGAAATATTCCATGTTCCTGGGTAGGAAGAATCAATATTGTGAAAATGTCTAAACTACCAAATGCAATCTACACATTCAATGAGGTCCCTATCAAATTACCAATGGCACAGAACTAGAATAAAAATTTCACAATTCATATGGAAACACAAAGGACCCCAAATAGCCAAAGCAGTATTGAGAAAGAAAAAATGGAGCTGCAGGAAGCAACCTTTCTGAATTTGGATTATACTACAAAGCTACAGTCATCAAGAGAGTATGGTACTGGCACAAAAACAGAAATATAGACCAATGGAACAAGATAGAAAGCCCAGAAATAAACCCATGCACCTATGGGTACCTTATTTTTGACAAAGGTGGCAAGAATATGCAATGGGGCAAAGACAGCCTCTTCAATAAATGGTGTTGGGAAAACTGGACAGCTACATGTAAAAGAAATTAGAACACTTCCTAACACCATACACAAAGATAAACTCAAAATGGTTTAAAGACCTGAATGTTAAGACCAGAAACTATAAAACTCTTAAAGGAAAACATAGGCAGAACACTCGATGACATAAAGCAAGATCATCTATGACCCATCTCCTAGAATAATGGAAATAAAAACAAAAGTAAACAAGTGGGGCCTGATTAAACTTAAAAGCTTTTGCACAGCAAAGGAAAATATAAGCAAAGTGAAAAGACAGCCCTCAGAATGGGAGTAAATGAAACAACTGACAAAAGATTAATTTCCAAAATAGACAAGCAGCTCACGCAACTCAATACCAGAAAACAATCCAATCAAAAAGCGGAAAAAAGACCTAAACAGACATTTTTCCAAAGAAGACATACAGATGGCTAACAAACACATGAAAGGATGCTCAATATCACTCAGTTCAGTTCCGTTCAGTCGCTCAGTCGTGTCCGACTCTTTGCGACCCCATGAACCGCAGCACGCCAGGCCTCCCTGTCCATCACCAACACCTGGAGTCCACCCAAATCCATGTCCATCAAGTCGATGATGCCATACAACCATCTCATCCTCTGTCGTCCCCTTCTCTTCCTATCTTCAATCTTTCCCAGCATCAGGTCTTTTCCAATGTGTCAGTTCTTTGCATCAGATGGCCAAAGTATTGGAGTTTCAGCTTCACCATCAGTCCTTCCAATGAACACCCAGGACTGATTTCCTTTAGAATGGACTGGTTGGATCTCCCTGTAGTCCAAGGGACTCTCAAGAATCTTCTCCAACACCACAGTTCAAAAAGCATCACTTCTTCAGTGTTCAGCTTTCTTTATAGTCCAACTTTCACATCCATACATGACCACTGGAAAAACCATAGCCTTGACTAGATGGACCTTTGTTGGCAAAGTAATGTTCTGCTTTTCAATATGCTATCTAGGTTGGTCATAACTTTCCTTCCAGTGAGTAACCATCGTTTAATTTCCTGGCTGCAATCACCATCTGCAATGATTTTGGAGCCCGGAAAAATAAAGTCAGCCACTGTTTCCCCATCTATCTGCCATGAAGTGATGGGACCAGATGCCATAATCTTAGTTTTCTGAATGTTGAGCTTTAGGCCAACTTTTTCACTCTCCTCTTTTACTTTCATCAAGAGGCTTTTTAGTCCTTCTTCCCTTTCTGTCATAAGGGTGGTGTCATCTGCATATCTGAGGTTATTGATATTTCTCCCAGCAATCTTGATTCCAGCTTGTGCTTCTTCCAGCCCAGCATTTCTCATGATGTACTCTGCATATAAGTTAAATAAGTGGTGGGTGACAATATACAACCTTGATGTACTCCTTTTCCTATTTGGAACCAGTCTGTTGTTCCATGTCCAGTTCTAACTGTTGTTTCCTGACCTGCATACAGATTTCTCAAGAGGCAGGTCACATGGTCTGGTATCCCCATCTCTTTCAGGATTTTCCTCAGTTTATTGTGATCCACACAGTCAAAGGTTTTGGCACAGTCAATAAAGCACCATCACTCATTGTTAGAGCAATGCAAATCAAAACTACAATGAGATATCACCTCACACCAGCCAGAATGGTCATCATCAAAAAGTCTACAAACAATTAATGCTGGAGAGGGCTTCCATTGTAGGTCAGTTGGTAAAGAATCTGCCTGCAATGCAGGAGACCCAGGTTCGATTCCTGGGTTGGGAAGATCCCTGGAGAAGGAAATGGCAACCTACTCCAGTATTCTTGCCTGGAGAATCCCATGGACAGAGGATCCTGGCAGGCTACAGTCTATGCAGTTGCAAGCATCAGACATGACTTAGCGACTAAAGAGAGAGAGTGGAGAAAAGGGAATGCTCTTGCACTGTTGGTGTGAATGTAAATTGTTACAGCCACTGTGGAAGACAGTATGGAGATTTCTGTAGAAAACTAGGAATAAAACCACCATATGACCCAGCAATCCCACTCCTAGCATAAACCCTGAGAAAACCAAACTTGAAAAGACACATATCCCATTGTTCATTGCAGTGCTATTTATAATAGCTAAAATATGGAAGCAACCCAGATGATAATCAACAGATGAATGGATAAAGAGGTTGTGGTACATATACACAATGGAATATTCCTCAGCCATAAAAAGGAAAGCGTTTGAGTCGGTTCTGATGAGGTGGATGAACCTAGAACCTATTATATAGAGAGAAGTGAGTCAGAAAGAGAAAGATAAATATCATATTCTAATGCATATATACGGAATCTAGAAAAATGGTACTGAAGAATTTATTTACAGGGTAGCAATGGAGAAACAGACACAGAGAATAGACTTATGGACATGGAGAGAAGGGAGGGAGGAGAGGATGAGATATATGGAAAGAGTAACATGGAAACTTACATTACCATATGTAAAATAGATAGCCAATGGAAATTTGCTGTATGGCTCAGGAAACTCTAAGAGGGGCTCTGTATCAATCTAGAGGGGGTGAGATGGGGAGGGAGATGGGAGGGATTTTCAAACAGGAGGGGATATATGTATATCTATGCCTGATTCATGTTGAAGTTTGACAGAAAAAACCAAAATTATGTAAAGCAATTATCCTTCAATAAAAAAATAATTTAAAAAGATTCATTTAGGATCTATTATTTATTCCAAGAATAAACACGCTATTATTTTTTAAAATATAGTGATCCACTTTTTTCATACCTCTATGAAGTGATGGATGGCTTCATTTTTATTTTACATCAGATTTCCTTACATGTTTATATATATGTATTTCAGAACTCTAATTTTGCTCCATTGGGGTCAAATTTTCTGCTTGTATAACTATGCCACAGTGTATTTCGGAGTAAGGCTTTGATACATATTTTAGTAATAACAAGTCAGTTCTTTGTTTGCTAACTTTTCAAAATTAATCTTTATCTGTTAAATTTCATGACAGCTCTTGCTATCTTGTAGTGTCGGTACTTTAGGGTAAAAAAGGTGTTATCAAATTGCCTTGGCTCATCCTTATCCCTTTCCATTTCCACACACATTTTAGTTTTTTATTTGTTTGGGTTTTTTTGTTTTTCTATTTTTTGGTTATGCCGTGAGGCATGTGGGATCCTAGTTCTCTGAACAGGAATCAAACCATGCGCCCTACAGTGAGAGTGTGGTCTTAACCACTGGACCATCAGGGAAGCCCCTCCATATACATTTTTGATTCAGCTTGTGATTTCAAATACCTGGCATTATTTTGATTGGAATTGCATTTTATCTGTGGATCAAATGATTGTTCATATTTTTATAATAGTTTGTCTTTGAATGCATAAGTATATAAATGTTTTTATATAAGCATCTTCATAATTTTTTCATTAGCTTTACTTCTAAATTATTTGTTATTTTTGGATATAGTTGCAAATAATATAAATTTAATTGTTTGTTGAATTTATGTAAAATACATTTACTGGTTTTATAGAGTTTATATATGGTGACCTTAAAAATGCATTTAAATCTAACAGTTTATTTTTAGATTATTTGGATATTCTTGAAATAAAATTATGCCAACAGGACATAATCATATTTTTTCATTGCAATATTTGGCCTTTCCTATATCTTTTAATTGCTTTATTGAAATATAATTAACATATCATAGAATTCACTCATTTAATGTGTACAACTTAACAGCTTTGTTATGTTCGCAGAGCTGTGTATCCATCACTACAATCACTTTTAGAACATTTCCATTCATCCCCACAAAAGCTGGCACTGTTTAGCTCTCATCCTCCACCAAATCTCCATTCCTCTAGTCATAGGAAATCAGCTTTGTGTCTCTATAGATTTGTCTATTCTGGACATTTGTATAAGTGGAGTAAGACAATATACGGCTCTTTGTTAATGGCATCTTTAGGTTGGCAACATTTTTTCAAGTTTCGCTCATGTTGTCCCATGCATCATTTAGTTCACTTCAGTAGTTCAGTCATGTCCGACTCATTGTGACCCACGGACTGCAGCATGCCAGGTTCCCCTGTCCATTGCCAACTCCAGGAGCTTGCTCATACTCACATCCATCGAGTTGGTGATGCCATCCAACCATCTCATCTTCTGTTGTTCCCTACTCCTCCTGCCTTCAATCTTTCCTATCATCAGGGTCTTTTCCAGTGAGTCAGTTCTTAGCACCAGGTGACAAAGTACTGGAGTTTCAGCTTCAGCATCAGACCTTCTAATGAATATTCAGGACTGATTTCCTTTAGGATTGACTAGTTGTATCTCCTTGTAGTCCAAGGGTCTCTCAAGAGTCTTCTCCAGCATCACAGTTCAGAAGCATCAGTTCTTCAGTGCTCAACATTCTTTATGGTCCAACTCTCACATCCATACCTGACTACTAGAAAAACCACAGCTTTGACTAGATGTATCATTACCTCTTTCCTTTTTATTCCTTAATAATAGTGCATTATATTGGTATAAAACATTTTATTTATCTACTCATCAATTCACAAAAATTTAGATTGCTTTAATTTTTGGCTATTATGATTAATACAAATTTATGTACAGATTTCTTGCTTTTAGTTTTGATTATTTGCATTGTTGCTGGTGTTTTAGTTTATAGGTTTTAAATTAGCTTTTTTAAATTAATTTTTATTGGAGTATAGTTGCTTTACAAGTTGTGATAGTTCCTTCTATACAGAAAAAATGAATCAACCATGTATATACATATATTTCCTTCCATTTATACTTCCTTCCCATTTGGGCCACCACAGTGTATTAACTACAGTTCCCTGTGCTGTCCTTAAAAAAGCATTATTTAATTCAAGGTCATAATTTTCACCTATGTGTCCTTCTAAGAGTTTTAATTTTAGCTCCTACATTTAGGTATTTGATCAATTTTGAGTTTCTATTTTTATATGGTATAGTTAGGGGTCCAACTTCTTTGTTTGTATATGGGCATTCAATTGTCTACGCAAGTATTTTTGCCTGGAAAATTCCATGGCTGAGGAGCCTGGTGGGTTACAGTTCATAGGTTGCAAAGAGTAGGACATGGCTGAGCATGCACACACATTCAATAGTCTCTGCACTGTTTGCTGAACAGCTATTGTTTTCCAATTTAATTGTCTTTGTCCTTTTCAAAAAGCAACTGGCAATAAATAAGAGCATTCATGTCTGGACTCTCTTTTTCATTTAATTGATTTGTATGTCTATTCTTTATGTCAGTATCATATTGTTTTGCTTACTTTGTTGTGGTTCAGTCACTAAGCTGTGTCCAACTCTTTGCAACCCCATGGACTAGAGCACACCAAGCTTACCTGTCCTTCAGTATCTCCAAGAGTTTGCTCAAATTCATGTCCATTGAGTTCAGTGATGTTATCTAACCATCTCATTCTCTGCTGCCCCCTTCTCTTTTGCCTTCAATCTTTGCCCAGCATTAGAGCCTTTTCCAATGAGTCAGCTGTTAATTTCAAGTGGTCAAAGTATTGGAACTTCAGCATTAGTTCTTCCAATGAATTTTCTGGGTTGACTTCCTTTAGGATTGACCAAAGGTAAGGAGCAGCGGCTGTGCTTTGCTGGAGCAGTCGTGAAGAGATACCCCCGCCAAGTAAGAGAAACCCAAGTAAGATGGTAGGTATTACAAGAGGGCATCAGAGGGCAGACATACTGAAACCATACTCACAGAAAACTAGTCAGTCTAATCACACTAGGACCACAGCCTTGTCT
>NW_017191578.1:0-10715 GCF_001704415.2 Capra hircus
CGAGGATATTCACACCTAACCTCTGGAACTTCCAAAGGGTCCTTCACACCCTTGCTGCAACTCAAGAAGTTCCCCGACATACCCGTCTCGGACTCGACAGGAAGCATGACAGTCCCGGCCCACATCCAGAGGAGCCACGTTTCCACCTTCCTAGCTCGAGAGGATAGATCCTTTCCCTGCGTGCGTCGGGAATGAATTCCCGGCGATTCCGTCGCATCTCAAGAGGAGGAGCTCTCCACAGGAAAGGCGAGAGGAACTCCCGGGTCGTGCCACCATTCCCAGAGTCCCCCAGATGTCTCAGTCCATTCCAGGGAAACCTGTTTTCCCTGCACTGCCTCGACTTTCAAGCCCAGGATCGACTCACACCACGGTGGCACGTGAGACAGCCCAGTTGGAAAGCCTCGTGGGAAAGCCTCGTGTGAAAGCCTCGTGGGAAAGCCTCGTGGGAAAGCCTCGAGGGAAAAGCCACAGATCCCTTAATCCACGCGAAGGGAAGCGCGACACTGCTGCTACAGCTCGGGAGGAAAGCGCACGTGCATTCCCACACTCGAGATGAGGGCTGACTCCACTGGGGAGACTCCAGAAGCACCCCAAGATCCATGTGAGCACTGGAGAGGAATCCTCAGATTCCGGTACCCACTCCACACAAGATATTAGGCCTCGGCATCGACGGGAGAGGAATCCAGAGAGGACCGCGAGCTACTCGGATGGGGACTGGCCTTTCCTGAGGCCACCATAGCGGGTCCCTGAGGTCCCCGACGTAAGTCGAGAGCACTTGCCGCAACTCGAGAAAATCCAGGAGGTTCTCCACTCCAGGCGAGATGAGGCCCATTTCCGCTGAGGCGTCTCGAGGCTAATCACACCTAACCTCTGGAAGTTCCAAAGGGTCCTTCACACCCTTGCTGCAACTCAAGAAGTTCCCCGACATACCCGTCTCCACTCGAGAGGAAGCACGAGAGCCCCACCCACGTCCACAGTAGCCCCATTTCCACCTCCTAGCTCGAGAGGAGGGATCCTTTCCCTGCGTTGTCGGGAAAGAATTCCCGGTGTTCCCGTCGCACCTCAAGAGGAGGCGCTCTCCACAGGAAAGGCGAGAGGAACTCCAGGGTCGTGCCACCATTCCCAGAGTCAACCAGATGTCTCCATCCATTCCAGGGAAACCTGTTTTACCTGCACTGCCTCGACTTTCAAGCGAGGATCGACTCACACCACGGTGGCACGTGGACAGCCCTGTTGTAAAGCCTCGTGGGAAAGTCTCGTGGGAAAGCCTCAAGGGAAAGCCACAGATCCCTTCATACCCGAAGGGAAGCGTGACACTGCTCCTACAGCTCGGGAGGAAAGAGCACGTGCATGCCCCCACTCGAGACGAGGACTGAATCCCCTGAGGAGACTCCAGAAGTACCCCAAGATCCACGTAAGCACTGGAGAGGAATCCTCAGGTTCCGGCACCCACTCCACACAATATCTTAGGCCCCCGCATCGACGAGAGAGGAATTCCGAGAGGTCCCCGAGCACCTCGCATGAGGACTGGCCTTTCCTGAGGCCACCCAGAGCGGGTCCCTGAAGTCCCCGTCGTAAATCGAGAATAGCGGCCCCAACACGAGAAAATCCAGGAGGTTCTCCCCTCCACGCGAGATGAGGCCCAATTCCGCTGAGGCGTCTCAAGGCTTATCACACCTAAACTCTGGAACCTACAAAGGGTCCTTCACACCATCGTTCCAACTCAACAAGTTCCCCGACATACCCGTCTCCACTCGAGAGGAAGCACGAGAGTCCCGCCCACATCCAGAGGAGCCCCGTTTCCGCCTCCTAGCTCGAGAGGAGGGATCCTTTTCCTGTGTTGTCGGGAAAGATTTCCCGGCGTTCCGGTCACATCTCAAGAGGACTCGCCTCTCCACAGGAATGTCGAGAGGATCTCCAGGGTCGTGCTACCATTCCCTGAGTCCCCCAGATGTCTCAGTTCATTCCAGGGAAACCTTTTTTCCCTGCACTTGCCTCGACTTTCAAGCCGAGGATCGACTCACACAACGGTGGCACGTGGGACAGCCCTGTGGGAAAGCCTCGAGGGAAAGCCACAGATCCCTTGATCCCCGCGAAGGGAAGCGTGAAACTGCTGCTACAGCTCGGGAGGAAAGCGCACGTGCATGCCCCCCACTCGAGACAAGGACTGACTCCCCTGGGGAGACTCCAGAAGTACCCCAAGATCCATGTCAGGACTGGAGGGGAATCCTAAGGTCCGGCACCGACTCCACACAAGGTCTTAGGCCCCGACATCGAGGTGAGGGGAATCCCGAGAGGCCCCGAGCAACTCGCATGGGGTCTGGCCTTTCCTGAGGCCACCAGAGCGGGTCTCTGAGGTCCCGGTCGTAAGTCGAGAGCACCTGTCGCAACTCGAGAAATTCCATGCGGTTCTTCCCTCTAGGCGAGATGAGGCCTTTTTCCGCTGAGGCGTCTCAAGGTTAATCACACCTAAAGTCTGGAATTTACAAAGGGTCATTCACACCCTTGCTGCAACTTAAGAAGTTCCCCGACACACCTGTCTCCACTCGAGAGGAAGCACCAGAGTCCCGCCCACATCCAGAGGAACCCCGTTTCCGCCTCTTAGCTCGAGAGGAGGGATACTTTCCCTGCGTGGTCGGGAAAGAATTCCCGGTGTTCCCATAGCATCTCAAGAGGAGGCCCTCTCCACAGGAAAGGCGAGAGGAACTCCAGGGTCGTGCCACCAATCCGAGAGTCCCCTAGATGTCTCAGTACATTCCAGGGAAACCTTTATTCCCTGCACTGCCTCGACTTTCAAGCCGAGGATCGACTCACACCATGTTCGCACGTGGGACAGCCCTATGGAAAAGCCTCGTGGGAAACCCTTGTGGAAAAGCTTCGAGGAAAAGCCACTGATTCCTTGATCCACTCGACGGGAAGCATGACACCGCTGCCCCCATCTCGGGAGAATAGCGCACGTGATGCCGCCACTTGAGACGAGGACTGACTCCCCTAGGGAGACTCCAGAAGTACCCCAAGATCCTTGTCAGCACTGGAGAGGAATCCTCAGGTTCTGGCACCGACTCCACTCCAGGTCTTAGGCCCCGGCATCGACGGGAGAGGAGGCCCTAGAGGCCCCCGAATTACTCGCATGGGAACAGGCCTTTCCTGAGGCCATCAGAGCGGGTCCCTGTGGTCCCCGTCGTAAGTCGAGAATAGCTGCCCCAACACGAGAAAATCCAGGAGGATCTCCCCTCCAGGCGAGATGACGCCCAATTCCGCTGAGGCGTCTCGAGGCTTATCACACCTAAACTCTGGAACCTACAAAGGGTCCTTCACACCATTGTTGCAACTCAACAAGTTCCCCGACATACCCATCTCCACTCGAGAGGAAGCACGAGAGACCCGCCCACATCCAGAGGAGCCCCGTTTCGGCCTCCTAGCTCGAGAGGAGGGATCCTTTCCCTGCGTGTTCGGGAAAGAATTCCCGGCGTTCCCGACGCATCTCAAGAGGAGGCGCTCTCCACAGGAAAGGCGAGAGGAACTCCAGGGTCGTGCCACCATTCCCAGAGTCCCCCAGATGTCTCAGTCCATTCCAGGGAAACCTGTTTTCCCTGCACTGTCTCGAATTTCAAGCCGAGGATCGACTCACACAACGGTGGCTCGTGAGAAAGCCCTGTGGGAAAGCCTCGTGGGAAAGCCAAGTGGGAAAGCCTCGAGGGAAAGCCACAGATCTCTTGATCCACGCGAAGAGAATCGTGACACTGCTGCTACAGCCTGGGAGGACAGCGCACGTGCATGCCCCCACTCAAGATGAGGACTGACTCCCCTAGGGAGACTCCAGAAGTACCCAAAGATCCATGTCAGCACTGGAGAGGAATCCTCAGGTTCCGGCACCAACTCCACACAAGATCTTAGGCCCCGGCATTAACGGGAGGGGAATCACAAGAGGCCCCCGAGCAACTCGCATGGGGACTGGCCTTTCCTGAGGCCACCAGAGCGGGTCCCTGAGGTCCCCGTCTTAAGTCGAGAATAGCGGCCCCAACACGAGAAAATCCAGGAGGTTCTCCCCTCCAGGCGAGATGAGGCCCAATTTCGCTGAGGCGTCTCAAGGCTTATCACACCTAAACTCTGGAACCTACAAAGGGTCCTTCACACCATTGTTGCAACTCAACAAGTTCCCCGACATACCCGTCTCCACTCGAGAGGAAGCACGAGAGTCCCGCCCACATCCAGAGGAGCCCCGTTTCCGCCTCCTAGCTCGAGAGGAGGGATCCTTTTCCTGTGTTGTCGGGAAAGATTTCCCGGCGTTTCCGTCACATCTCAAGAGGACTCGCTCTCCACAGGAATGTCGAGAGGATCTCCAGGGTCGTGCCACCATGCCCTGAGTCCCCCAGATGTCTCAGTACATTCCAGGGAAACCTGTTTACCCTGAACTGCCTCGACTTTCAAGCCGATGATCGATTCACACAACGGTGGCACGTGGGACAGCCCTGTGGGAAAGCCTCGTGGGAAAGCCTCGTGGGAAAGCCTCGAGGGAAAGCTTCTGATCCCTTGAACCTCGCGAAGGGAAGCGTGACACTGCTGCTACAACTCGGGAGGAAAGCGCACGTGCATGCCCCCACTCGAGACGAGGACTGACTCCCCTGGGGAGACTCCAGATGAACCCCCAGGATCCATGTCAGCACTGGAGAGGAATGCTCATGACCGGCACCGACTCCACACAAGATCTTAGGCCCCGGCATCGTCTGGAGAGGAATCCCGAGAGGACCCCGAGCAACTTGTATGGGGCCTGACCTTTCCTGAGGCCACCAGAGCGTGTCCCAGAGGTCCTCGTCGTAAGTCGAGAGCACCTGCCGCAACTCGAGAAAATCCAGGAGATTCTCCCCTCCAGGCAAGATGAGGCCCATTTCCAATGAGGCGTCTCGAGGCTAAATCACACCTAACCTCTTGAACTTCCAAAAGGTCCTTCAAACCCTTGCTGCAACTCAGGAAGTTCCCCGACATACCCGTCTCCACTCGAGAGGAAGCACGAGAGTTCTGCCCACATCCAGAGGAGCCCCGTTTCCGCCTCCTAGCTCGAGAGGAGGGATCCTTTCCCTGCGTGGTCGGGAAAGAATTCCCGGCGTTCCCGTCACATCTCAAGAGGAGGCGCTCTCCACAGGAAAGGCGATGGAACTCCCGGGTCGTGCCACCATTCCGAGTCATCCAGATGTCTCAGTCCATTCCAGGGAAACCTGTTTTACCTGCACTGCCTCGACTTTCAAGCCGAGGAACGACTCACACCACGGTGGCTCGTGGGACAGCCTTGTGGGAAAGCCTCTTGGGAAAGCCCCGTGGGAAAGCCTCGAGGGAAAGCCACAGATCTCTTGATCCACGAGAAGGGAAGCGTGTCAATGCTGCTACAGCTCTGGAGGACAGCGCACGTGCATGCCCCCACTCAAGATGAGGACTGACTCCCCTGGGGAGACTCCAGAAGTACCCAAAGATCCATGTCAGCACTGGAGAGGAATCCTCAGGTTCTGGCACCAACTCCACACAAGATCTTAGGTCCCGGCATTAACGGGAGGGGAATCACAAGAGGCCCCCGAGCAACTCGCATTGGGACTGGCCTTTCCTGAGGCCACCAGAGCGGGTCCCTGAGGTCCCCGTCGTAAGTCGAGAATAGCTGCCCCAACACGAGAAAATCCAGGAGGTTCTCACCTCCAGGCGAGATGAGGCCCATTTCAAATGAGGCGTCTCGAGGCTAATCACACCTAACCTCTGGAACTTCCAAAGGGTCCTTCAAACCCTTTCTGCAACTCAGGAAGATCCCTGACATACCCGTCTGCACTCGAGAGGAAGCACGAGAGTCCCGCCCACATCCAGAGGAGCCCCGTTTCCTCCTCCTAGCTCGAGAGGAGGGATCCTTTCCCTGCGTGGTCGGGAAAGAATTCCCGGCGTACCCGTCGCATCTCAAGAGGAGGCCCTCAACACAGGAAAGGCGAGAGGATCTCCAGGGTCGTGCCACCATTCCCTGAGTCCCGCAGATGTCTCAGTACATTCCAGGGAAACCTGTTTTCCCTGCACTGCCTCGACTTTCAAGCCGAGGATCGACTCACACAATGGTGGCACGTGGGACAGCCCTGTGGGAAAGCCTCGTGGGAAAGCCTCGTGGGAAAGCCTCGAGGGAAAGCCACAGATCAATTGATCCCCGCGAGGGAAGCGTGACACCGCTGCTACAGCTCGGGAGGAAAGAGCACGTGCATGCCCCCCAATCGAGACGAGGACTGACTCCCCTGGGGAGACTCCAGAAGTACCCCAAGATCCATGTCAGCACTGGAGAGGAATCCTCAGGTTCCGGCACCGAATCCACACAAGGTCTTAGGCCCCGGCATCGACGGGAGAGGCGGCCCTACAGGCCCCCGAATTACTCGCATGGGGACTGGCCTATCCTGAGGCCACCTGAGCGGGTCCCGGAGGTTTCCGTCGTAAGTCGAGAATAGCTGCCCCAACACGAGAAAATCCAGGAGGTTCTCCCCTCCAGGCGAGATTAGGCCCAATTCCGCTGAGGTGTCTCGAGGCTTATCACACCAAAACTCTGGAACCTACAAAGGGTCCTTCACACCATTGTTGCAACTCAACAAGTTCCCCGACATACCCGTCTCCACTCGAGAGGAAGCAAGAGAGTCCCGCCCACATCCAGAAGAGCCCCGTTTCCGCCTCCTAGCTCGAGAGGAGGGATCCTTTCACTGCGTGGTCGGGAAAGAATTCCCGGCGTTCCCGTCGCATCTCAAGAGGAGGCGCTCTCCACAGGAAAGGCGAGAGGAACTCCAGGGTCGTGCCACCATTCCCAGAGTCCCCCAGATGTCTCAGTCCATTCCAGGGAAACCTGTTTTCCCTGCACTGCCTCGACTTTCAAGCCGAGGATCGACTCACACCACGGTGGCACGTGGGACAGCCCTGTGTGAAAGCCTCATGGGAAAGCCTCGTGGGAAAGCCTCGAGGGAAAGCCACAGATGCCTTGATCCACGCGAAGGGAAGTGTGACACTGCTGCTACAGCTCGGGAGGAAAGCGCACGTGCATGCCCCCACTCGAGACGAGGACTGACTCCCCTGGGGAGACTCCAGAAGTACCGAAAGATCAATGACCGCACTGGAGAGGAATCCTCAGGTTCCGGCACCGACCCCACACAAGGACTTAGGCCCCGGCATCGACAGGAGACGAATCCCGTGAGGCCCCGAGCAACTCACAAGGGGACTGGATTTTCTTGGAGCCACAAGAGCGGGTCCCTGAGGTCCCCATCGTAAGTCGAGAGCACTTGCCGCAACTCGAGAAAATCCAGGAGGGTCACCCCTCCAGGCGAGATGAGTCCCATTACCGCTGAGGCGACTCGAGGCTAATCACACCTAACGTCTGGAACTTCCAAAGGGTCCTTCACACCCTTGCTGCAACTCAAGAAGATCCCCGACATACCCGTCTCCACACGAGAGGAAGCACGAGAGTTCCGCCCACATCCAGAGGAGCCCCGTTTCCGCCTCAAAGCTCGAGAGGTGGGATACTTTCCCTGCGTGGTCTGGAAAGAATTCCAGACGTTCCCGTCGCATCTCAAGTGGAGGCGCTGTCCACAGGAAAGGCGAGAGGAACTCCAGGGTCGTGCCACCATTCCCAGAGTCCCCCAGATGTCTCAGTCCATTCCAGGGAAACCTGTTTTCCCTGCACTGCCTCGACTTTCAAGCCGAGGATCGACTCACACCACGGTGGCACGTGGGACAGCCCTGTGGGAAAGCCTCGTGGGAAAGCCTCTTGGAAAAGCCTCGAGGGAAAGCCACAGATCCCTTGATCCACGCGAATGGAAACGTGACACTGCTGCTACAGCTCGGGAGGAAAGCGCACGTGCATGCCCCCATTCGAGACGACAACTGACTCCCCTGGGAAGACTCCAGAAGTACCCCAAGATCCATGTCAGCACTGGAGAGGCATCCTCAGTTTCCGGCACCGATGCCACACAAGGTCTTAGGGCCCCGGCATCGACGGGAGAGGAATCCCGAGAAGACCCCAAGCAACTCGCAGGGGACTGGCCTTTCCTGAGGCCACCAGAGCGGGTCCCTGAGGTCCCCGTCTTAAGTCAAGAGCACCTGCCCCAACTCGAGAAAATCCAGGAGGTTCTCCCCGGCAGGCGAGATGAGGCCCATTTCAGCTGAGGCTTCTCGAGGCTAATCACACCTAACCTCTGGAACTTCCAAAGGGTCCTTCACACCCTTGCTGCAACTCAAGAAGTTCCCCGATATACCCGTCTCCACTGGAGAGGAAGCACGAGAGTCCCGCCCACATCCAGAGGAGCCTCGTTTCCGCCTCATAGCTGGAGAGGAGGGATCCTTTCCCTGCGTGGTCTGGAAGGAATTCCCGGTGTTCCCGTCGCATCTCAAGATGAGGTGCTCTCCACAGGAAAGGCGAGAGGAACTCCAGGGTCGTGCCACCGTTCCCAGAGTCCCCCAGATGTCTCAGTCCATTCCAGGGAAACCTGTTTTCCCTGCACTGTCTCGACTTTCAAGCCGAGGATCGACTCACACGACGGTGGCACGTGGGACAGCCCTGTGGGAAAACCTCGTGGGAAAGCCTCGTGGGAAAGCCTCGTGGGAAAGCCTCGTGGTAAAGCCTCGATGGAAAGCCACTGATCCCATGATCCACGCGACGGGTGTGGGTGACACTGCTGCTTACAACGCGGGGAGTAAAGCGCACGTGCATGCCCCCACTGAGAGGAGGACTGACTCCCCTGGGGAGACTCCAGAAGTACCCTAAGATCCATGTCAGCACTGGAGAGGAATCCTCAGGTTCTAGCACCGACTCCACACAAGGTCTTAGGCCCTGGCATCGAAAGGGAGAAGAATCCCAAGAGGCCCCCGAGCTACTCGCCTGGGACAGGCCTTTCCTGAGGCCACCAGAGCGGGTCCCTGAGGTCCCCGTCTTAAGTCGAGAGCACCTGCAGCAACTCGAGAACATCCAGGAGGTTCTCCCCTCCAGGCGAGAAGAGGCCCATTTCCGTTGAGGCGTCTCGAGGCTAATCACACCTAACCTCTGGAACTTCCAAAGGGTCCTTCACACGCTTGCTGCAACTCAAGAAGTTCCCCGACATACCAGTCTCCACTCGAGAGGAAGCACGAGGATCCCGCCCACATCCAGAGGAGCCTGGTTGCCACCTCGTAGCTTGAGTTTAGGGATTCTATTCCTACTTCGTCTGGAAAGAATTCCCGGCTTTCCCGTCGCATCTCAAGAAGAGGCCGCTCTCAATAGGAAAGGCGAGAGAAACCCCAGTGTCGTGCCACAATTCCAAGGGACCCCCAGATGTCTCAGGCCATTCCAGAGGAACTTGTTTTCCCTGCACTGCCTCTACTTTCACGCCGAGGATCCTCTCACTCCACTATGCATGTCCCACGTGGGACAGCCCTGTGGGAAAAGCCTCGTCGGAAAGCCTCGAGGGAAAGCCACAGATCCCTTGATCCCCGCGACGGGAAGTGTGACACTGCTGCTACAGTTCGTGAGGAAATCTCACGTGCATGCCCCCACACGAGATGAGCACTGACTCCCCAGGAGAGACTCCAGAAGTACCCCAAGATCCACGTCAGCACTGGAGAGGAATCCTCAGGTTCCAGCCCCGACTCCACACAAGGTCTTAGGCCCCGACATCGACGGGAGAGGAATCCCGAAAGGCCCCCTTGCAACTCCATGGGCACTGCCTTTCTGAGCCACAAGAGCGGGTCCCTGAGGTCCCCGTCGTAACTCGAGAGACCCTGCCCAACTCTAGAAAATCCAGGAGGTTCTCGCTCAGGCGAGATGAGGCCCATTTCCTCTGAGGCGTCTGGAGGCTCATCACACCTAAACTCTGGAAATTCAAAAGGGTCCTTGCTGCAACTCAAGAAGTTCCCACACATACCCGTCTCACTCGAGAGGAAGCACGAGGTCCCGCCACATCCAGAGGAACCCCGTTACCGCCTGGTAGCTCGAGATGAGGATCCTATCCTTCTTAGTCAAGAAAGATTTTTCAGCGTTCCCGTGGCCTCTCAAGAGCAAGCGCTCTCAATAGGAAGGCGAGCAGGAACTCCACGGTCGTGCCACCATTCAAGAGTCCCCCAGATATCTCAGTACATTTCAGAGGAACCTGTTTTTCCCGCAATGCCTCGACTTTCACGCCGAGGATCAACTCACACCATGGTGGCACGTGGGACAGCCCTTGGGAAAGCCTCGTGGGAAAGCCACAGATCCCTTGATCCCCGCGAAGGGAAGCGTGACACATCTGCTACACTGTCCCTGAGGTCACGTCGTATGTTGAGAGCACCTGGCGCAACTCGAGAAAATCCAGGAGGTTCTCTGCTCCAGTCGAGATGAGGCCCATTTTTCTCTGCAGCGTCTCGAGAGTAATCACACCTAAACTCTGGAACTTACAAAGGGTCCTACACACCCTTGCTACAACTCAGGAGGTTCCCGATATACCCGTCTCCACTCCACAGGAAGCACGAGGGTCCGGCCTCCTCCAGAGGAGCTCCGTTTTCCGCCTCCAATCTTGAGATGAGGGATCCTTCCCTGCTTCCTCGGGAAAGAATTCCCAACGTTTCCGACGCATCTCAAGAGGAGGCGCGCTGCACAGGAAAGGCGAGAGGAACTCATGTGTCGTGCCACCATTCCAAGTGCCCCCAGATGTCTCCGTCCATTCAGAGGATCCGTTTTTCCCTGCACTGCTTCGACTTTCATCGAGGAT
>NW_017191579.1:0-21573 GCF_001704415.2 Capra hircus
CAAGGAAGGCACTGCATTAAGAAGCCCGCACACCACACCAGACTGCACTCCACAGTCACCACACGTGGAGAAAGCCCGGGCAGCAGGGAAGACTCAGCAAGTCAAAAACAATGCAGAAAAAGAATCTGTGGGGTTCATTAGAACACATGTTCTAATGTGGCAAGCATCTTACTAAGACAGCAAGGAGTGACTGGTTAATGGTAGGAAAAGGTGGGGGTGAGGAAAACTCATACCTCCTTTCCTTGCTGTGGTTTACGGTAGCATTCTGTGCACGCAGGGAGTGAGTGGGTCAATACACAATGGACTGTTCTTCATACCCACCGTATGCCACAATAATCTAACTGACAACTAGTTAAGGTGGGGCTGTTTGTATCTTTTCTCTCTCTCACAGATGCGGGTCACAATGAATTTCAACTCATTAGTGGGGACAAGGACTATCTCTTAGTGCGTCATCTCAACGTGGATGCAGATGGCAAGGAGACAGAACTGGTGGGATTATTTGGTAGGTATGACATCCTAAAATTCCCACTGACATGGCAATGTTACATGTCTACTGTCAAGACTCATTCAGAATACGAGGAGGTGCTGACAGTATTCAGGGTGCAAGGCCTGTATCTTTATGCTCACAGAATTAAGGATCCTGGAAGGTAATCTACCAAGAAACAGGAGGCCATAGGGTGCAGAATATCACATCATCAGACATTTCAAGGTGATGTATTTCTGTTGAAATTTTAAAAATGAAGTTTTACTCGAATCATTTTTTAACATTTTATGTTAAATGTTGACAATTAAATGTTGAAATATTTAGTATTTCAACTAATTTCATGCCATGGCGATAATGAGACTGACTTTCTTTCATTTTTAAATTTTTATCTATTTTTTAATTGAAGGATAACTGCTGTATTGAATGGTGTTGTTTTCTGTCAAAGATCAACATGAATCAGCCATACATATACAAGTGCTTCTCTTGCCTGGAAAATCCAATGGACAGAGGAGCCTGGTGGGCTGCAGTCCATGGGGTCACTGAGAGTTGGACACAACTCAGTGACTTCATTTACCCTTTTCACTTTCATGCACTGGAGAAGGAAATGGCAACCTGCTCCAGTGTTCTTACCTGCAGAATCCCAGGGACGGCAGAGCCTCGTGGGCTGTCATCTATGGGGTCACACAGAGTTGGACACGAATGAACTGACTTAACAGCAGCAGCAGCAGCAGCAGCATACATGTGCTTGTGTGAAAGTTGCTTAGTTGTGTCTGATTGTTTATGACCCCATGGACTGTATAGTCCATGGAATTCTTCAGGCCAGAATACTGCAGTGGGTAGCCTTTCCCTTCTCCAGGGTATCTCCCTAACTCAAGGATCAAACCCAGGTCTCCTGCATGAGTAATCTTTGCTAGCAGAGCTGCAAGGGTAGCCCATAAGTACACATATGTCCCTCCCTTTTGAACCTCCCTCCCATCTCCCTCCCCATCCCACCCCTCTAGATTGATACAGAGCCCCTGTTTGAGTTCCCTGAGACATACAGCAATTTCCCATTTTCCATCTAATTTACAGATGGTCATGTAAGTTTCCATGTCACTCTCTCCATACGTCTCACCGTCTCCTCCCTCTCCCCATGCCCATAAGTCTCTTCTCTATGACAGTTTTCCCACTGATGCCCTGTAAATAAGATCATTGTCAGTACCATCTTTCTAGATTCCATATATGTGCAGATTCTATAGGTATCTGTTTGTATACAATATCAATTTTCTGAGGTACTGTAAGCCTTGAAACAGATACTTACAGGATAAATCTTTGCCCTTTTCCATGTTTCAAATGCATTGTTCTTATGAACACTGACATCACTCCCTCACACAGAAGCCCTGAGAGGTGTGTGTGCCATGGGGACAACAGGTGTCGGGTTATTGGGTAGAACGGTATGTTCATGAAAGAGTAAATTGCCCTCTGGCATTAAGTGCAAAGTGGAGAACGTGTCTGTGGAAGGAGAGAAGCGTGTTTCCTAATAAGCTGGGTCTAGAAACAGAGATGAGTGACAGTTACCTATACGAGGAGGGTGTGAGAAGCAAGTAGGTTCCATATTAGGACGAACTGAGGCCCAGATTCATGGAGATCCTGGCAAGTCTTTGTCATCCAGCTCCTGATGCTGAGGGGGATGGTGTCCTGCTCACCAAGTTGGACTGGGCTCAATTCTAAAGACAGAAAGCATATGTCTGTGTTGTGGCAACCGTTTGAAAGTCTTAGATTATACAAGTGAACATCTAAATGGCATGTTCCATTCATGGTTCTGTAGATTTAGGAATATCCATGGGTTCCCGGGGGTCACAATTCTGCTTTTTTGCATGGCGATTTGACAGGCGCAGGAAATAATGTTGATCCAAAGCACGAAGAGGAGTTCAGAAATGCAGTGAGAGAAAGAGGGATTCCAGAAGAAAATATCCAGAATTTCATCGATAATGGTAATGGAATTATACTTCTTTCCCTGACCATACCATTCACCTGGTGTGTAAATATCAGGAAACAAATCAGCTTATTCAAAATTTCTTCTTCCACAAGTCATCTCTTTTAAGATCCATTATTTAAAAAAAAAAGGAAGAGAGAACAAAACACTGGAGATGCTGGGAATGTTAGTAATTGGTGGCTCTTTTATTTCTCCCATTTTGTTTTTCCCCAGATGACTGTCCAGAGGAGTGAAAACCAGTGACTCTGATATTATGTGAGTAAACATGGTCCAAAAAAAAAAAAGTCCGTTATTAATGGTGCCCCTTCCAGATGAAGTAAGAAGGTCACACCGTTATTCCATGCATGTGAAATGTTTATCTCAACAGTTTAAATGTGTCACGAAAGACTTTTTTCTGCTCCATAATTTCGCTGCTCTTGAGCCATATTAAGTTGCAAACAGTTTGGTTGATTAACTCTGAGCAGTTGTGGTGAGAGAGTCGCATCCTACAGGAATCTTGCAGACCAGAGTCATCAGAGAGAAGAGGAATCCCCATGAGTAGGTGGAAACTATCAGTGTTCCCATGCATCCTGACCTTGTGGTTGTCCCCCACATACCTCCTCTGGGAGAATCGGTGTGAAAGAAGCAGGGCTTCCCTGATGACTCAGTTGGTATAGAACCCGCCTGCAATGCAGGAGGACCCGGTTCAATTCCTGGGTCGGGAAGATATGCTAGAGAAGAGAAAGGCTACCCACTCCAGGATTCTTTGGGCTTCCCTTGTGGCTCAGCTGGGAAGACCTGGGTTTGATTCCTGGGTTGGGAAGATGCCTTGGAAAAGGGAAAAAGCTTCTCCAGTATTCTTTCCTGGAGCATCTCCATGGACATAGGAACCTGGTGGGCTCTAGTCCATGGGGTCACAAAAAGTTGGACACGACTGAGTAACTTTCATTTTCACATTGTTATCACTTCTGCATGGGACCTTATTTACAAAACAGAAACAGACTCAGACGTGGAGAAAAGACTTGAGTTTGCCAAGTGGGAGGGGGTTGAAAAGAGAAGGATTGGGAGGTTTGCGGTTGAAAACGGAAAGTGGAAGAAAGGTTCCTTGCTCAGTCACATCGGGCTCTCTGCAACCCCATGGAACATAACCCTCCAAGCTCCTCTGTCCAAGGTATTCTCCAGGCAAAATCCTCGCATTGTTCCATTCCCTTCTATACAAGATCTTACCAACACAGGGATCAAACCTGGGTCCCCTGAATTGCAGGCAGATCCCTATCGTCTGAGAAGTTTGGGGTTAGTAGATGTAAACTATTATACACAGGACGGAAAAAGAACAAGGTCCAACTGCAAAGCACAGTGGGCTATACACAATACTCTATAAAAGCTAAATGGGAAAAGAATCTGAAAAAGAATAGATACTAACTTTTCCATGTATAATCACTTGGTTGTACACCTGAAATTAATGCAACATTGATAATCAGCTATACTAGAATATTAAAAATTAATAATTAAAATTTTAAAACTTTTAAAATCAAAAAATATTTAAAAATTAAAAAATTAAAACAAATTCTTGAGGACCCCAAAGACAAAAGTTGCAGGGTTAGGGTTGTCTGCTCCAAATATAGAGCCTGAAAATCATCTTTAGATGAAGCACCACCTTGTACATACATTGTGAAATCATTACTCAAAGAATCAATCCAAAATGGGAAATCTCCAACCACATGTACATTCTGAGGACAATCTGCCATCACAGAAATGTGCTGTGTTGAGGTCCACCTGGAATCGGTTATTGGATCAGCTACCAGCTCCCTGTACCCTGAACAGCCTACTGCCTGAGGCTCACCCTTGTGAGCTGGCACACAGGCAGCTCTACTAAACCTTTGGTTCTCTCTTATTCACCTACAGAAAGAGTCACTGAGACCAGACACGTCCTCGTCTCCGTGGAATCAAGATCAACGACACGAAGACGACTTTCCTGGTTCCTGATTAACATGATCCTGCTCTCTTCACGCTCACAATCCCTCTCCCAGCTCATCTCTCCTTCTCATTAAATCATGTCCTCATTGGTGTTATTTGATTGCTGAGCGTTTAAATAAATTGACTGAACATCTGTCCTGCCCATGCATGTCTGTGCAAAAGTCACCTCATTTAATACACACAAATGTCCACGTTAAGTGTCCAGGAAACTGTGCCTTTCATAGGACAGGTGTTCATCAGAGACAGTCTTTATGTAGACTTGGTGTCAGGCCGTCAGGTGTCCAGGAAAGAGGGAGAAACCAGACTAAACCATCCCGGGGCAGAGTTATGACTCCTCCAGCATATGCGCTTCTCGATGGCAGATGGTAAAGAGTAGGCCTGCAATGCAGATGACCCAAGTTCTATCCTTGGGTGTGGAAGATCCTCTGGAAGAGGAAACGGTAACGCACTCCAATAATTCCTGAAGAATGCTATGGACAGAGGAGCCTGGTTGGCTACAGTCCATAGGACCCTAAAGAGTTGGACAGGCCTGAGCAACTAACACTTTCACTTTCAGCCTACTGTACGGAAGGGGGCAGTCTAATCAAAGAAAAGTCCCTAAAATGCATCTTATTCATTCCCGAGAAAGGAACGTGGTTCCACTCACTAAGACTCATGCACGGGAAGTGCAGGGTGACATTACTGTTCAGTACAGTTCAGTTCAGTTGCTCAGTCATGTCCAACTCTTTGTGACCCCATGATTTGCAGCATGCCAGGCCTGCCTGTCCATCACCAACTCCCAGATTTTCCCAAACTCATGTTCATCAAGTCGGTGATTTCATCCAGCCATCTCATCCTTTGTCATCCCTTTCTCCTTATGCCCCCAATCCCTCCAGCATCAGGGTCTTTTCCAATGAGTCAACTCTTCACATGAGGTGGCCAAAGTACTGAAGATAATGGTGACCTCCCTCAAAATATCCCATGCATGTACCTCTAGAGTCCTGCGCTTAACCCGTAGCAGGCCCCACTGACACACAGCTTCACCCACCGGAGACTTCTGGACACCCTCAGGCAAGTCCAGGACAGTCTGCTGTGGGGTCACTCTTCCTTTTCCTGGGTCCTGGTACACAAATTCCTGTTGTGCCCTCCAACAGTCTATTTCCCTGTCCTGTGTCAGTTCTGGCAACTCTATGGTGTGGTTAATGACGAATTCTTCCCAGAGGACTATGCCATACCCACACCCAGAGTCCCTGTCCCTTGACACTCCTTGAACAATCCTTCTGATGAAGCAGAATGGTTACCGCCTTCTTTTTCCACAAGACTGTGGAATGGGCTTTGACAGTGGGGAACTGTCGTGAAAGAACCAAAGGTGACTCCATGTTGGAACTGTTTCTTTGACTTGCTTTTTGTTGCCATTTTTATTATCATCATACATTATGGCCTAACTCAGAAGACCCTACCCTTCAGCCTGCCTGTTAACGTGCTTTTTCTCAGCTCACAGGGAGATAAACTGACCCTGCCCAGCTATGAAAAGAAGAACTTAACATGCACATTCCAGAGGCTGGCCAATCCTGAGATGTTCTGCAAGACTGAAGATCCTTTGTGCTCTACTTCCTCACTGTCTCTAGCTCTCTGTTCTGCCTTTTGACTTTAGTTTTTCATATCTTCCCTCCCTCTGGCTGTATAAAAGAACTTGGCCTCCAGACCCTGACAAGATGGTTACTTTGAGACATTGGTCTACCATCTTCTCAGCCGACTGTCCAAAGAAAGTCATATTGCTTGTCCCCCACCTTTCTCGGATTCACTGGTCTGTCAGTAGCAAAACTAGAGAGTCCACGTGCCATAACGAAAGATCCCAGCTATGTCAAAACTAAGATTTTGTGCTGCAACTAAGACCCGGCCCAGACAAATAAATGAATGCACATATAATAAATATAATGTTCATTTTTTTTTGTAATATAATTTATATACACACTTTCTTTAAAATAGTGGGCTTGTGTTTTATTGTCTCAACTTCAGACTCTAACTGCATTGCAACCTTGGTCGTGTATCCTTGAAGGAACCTGGAATTTTGAGTGGCCAAGATCAATAGCCTCCTTGCACTGTTGAGTTAGGAGTTGCAATCTAAGATGTAAAAACAGTGGTTACAGAAAAAAAGAGACAAGGAAAACAAAATTAATAACCTGTCGTTAGAGACTTCCCAAAAACCTGAATAAATTTGAGGAGACCACAGGAAGATGTACCAAGCAGTACTTAGTGTTATTTGGAGGGAGTTACAGCAGTAATGTTTTTTAAGCTGGTTTGTTTTTATTTATTAGTCTATTGCCTACATTTTGACCAATATTAATGACAGTTGGGATTCAAGGGCATATGAGTCCTTTCAGTACAAAACAATAGGATTTTTTTTTCCTTTTATCAGTTACCTTAAGGATGAAAACTTTTTTTCCTTTCTATTCTTTAATGGTGGAGAATGCTTGACAATATTCTTCTGCCATATAAACAATGCAACAGCCATAATTATTATTAATCATCACTTTTTGAGCACCCTAGCCCCCTCCCCTCACCCCATCTTACCCCTCCAGGTCATCACAGAGCGCCTCTCTGGACTCCCTGTGTAGCAACTTCTCACCAGCTACATATTATTTGCAGGGAGGGAACACAGATGCAGATATAGAGAACAGACTTGTGAACACAGTGAGGGAAGAAGAGTGCTAAGACCAGGGAAAACCAACACGGTTATTATAACTGTTGCAATAATCTCCTAGAAGAACTAGCATCTAATCTCCCCTTGATTGGCAGTTAGAAAGATCTTCCTAAGATAGGATGGTCCTAGGATACACTCCCAGGGGACACATGTTGCTAAGAGTCCAAAACGAAAACCTGGGAATGCTAGATATACAAAGTAGATGGAAGGGCAATGATGGGATGATAAGGGGTGTGAGCTGGGGTCACATGACCACTCACATTTATCTGAATCAGGCACTTCTTTGGTGGTCCAGTGGTTAGGATTCTGCCCTTCCCTCGCAGAGAGTACAGGGTCCATACAGGGTTCATCCCCGTTGGGGGAACTAAGAACCTGCATGCTGCATAGTGTAGCCAAGAGAAAGAGACAAACCAACAGAAAAGGAAAATTAGCATCTTGATCAAAGACCAAAGACAGGAATGGTCTCAGGATATTCTCAGACATGAAAGCCTTCTATCACGCAGAGTTCACAGCTGAAAATACGACAGGGTAATATACAGAGGAATGTATGAACAAAAGAGATAGCATGATATTGCAACTGAAAGGAAAAGAGAATAAAAAAAAAACATAGATATAATGTCGGTCCCATGAACATGAAGGGAAGTGATCCTCTGAAGATGTGAGCTGAGGATGACTTGAGATGACAAGCTCTCCTCAAAGGCCTGACTTCACCCAAATGAAAGATTCTGAGCTCTGATCTGTCCAGGAGCAGCCAGTATTGGGTCAGTTCTCACTTAGTTGACTCAGGAAAAATGAATCTCATTTCATAAATTTGTATACTGAGAACAAAATAAATCTTTTAATGCATTTAGTTGACAAATTACCATGAATGAAGATGAAGATAAGTAAAATTTGGTAATAAATACAAAGAAAAAGGCTGTTTCAGTGACCTTGAGTTAAGAAATGTATTTTTTCCATTCAAAATTCTAAAATTGCAAGGACTGATGTCCAACGTTTTTGCTTGCTGGGAGAAACAACTGAGTTAGTGAGTCAATGTCATATTATAAAGAAAATGGGTAAAAGAGTGTCTGGAAAGAAATCACTGAAAATAAACTACTCATGTGCTTCTTCAGATGAGGTTATGGGGTATTTGAACGGATCGTCCTCTTAGTACTTAAGAGGAGAAAGACCACATTGGGGCAGGAGGAGATGATAAGATGCCTGCCTGAAAATTCTGAACTCTAATTTTTCCCAGGAGAAGTTCTCACTTAGCTGACTCAGAAACCTGAATCTCATCGTTTCTTCCTTTCTATACTCAGAACTTAACTGATGTTTTAATGTGTTTATTTGATAAATTCCCATGAATGAAGATGAAAGTGAGTTAAATTTGATTAAAAATTTAAAAAAATGACTCACTGTTTCAGTGACCTTGAGTCAGAAAATTTATTTTTTCCATTCAAAATTCTAAAAGTGGCAAGAACTGCTGTCCAGTACTTTTGCTCACTGGGAGAAACAACTGAGTTAGTGAGTAAATATTATATTACAGATTAAATGGGTAGAAGTTTGTCTGGAGAGAAATCACTGAAAATAAACTACTGGTGTGCATTCTTCAGATGACTTTAAGTGGCATTTTTACCAGATCGTCCTCAGTAATTAGGAGGAAAAAGCCCACATTGGGGCAGGAGAAGGTGGTAAACGCTTGTGCTCACCTGTTCCCCACCTCAGAAAAATAGGAATATTTCCAAGGGTCTCTTAGGAAGTAATGTTCCCTTGGCTAAACCACACAGTCAATCTTTACTTTTAGAAATAAATGTTAGACTGTCTCCACCACATTAACAGAACCATGCAGAAGTGAGGCATATGCATCTTGAAGAGGTCATCTCACTTTTGGATCTCATGATGAACAGGAAAATAAATAATTGTCCCCTTGCAATATTGGATCTACTGCAATTTCTCACTTACTTTAAAGGTCAAATGCCCACATCTATATATGCTTCTCTGAAAACAAATATCATTATTAAAATGACAGAATGCCAGCAAAGTGTATCTCTGCCAACCAGGATCCTGAAGGTGCCTTCCGTTGCACCTGCGGTCATATGAGGAACAGCCATTGGCTCATGAGCTGTCACGCCAGCAGATGCAGGCGATAAAAGCGGCAGCAATTTTGCATCCTCTCCAACCACTGGACACCCCTCAGCTTCTCCAGAAGAAGGGCCACGAGAGTCAACAAGATGAAGGTTCTGCTGTGCAGTCTTGTCCTTATTCTGCTTGTTGCCAGTCAAGGTGATGCTCAGATAGACGCCTCTCAGGTACCAGGGGCATTTGAACGGTGGTCCTAGCTTGGGAGGAAGTCTTAGTGAGTATTGATGTGAGTGTCCCTTTCGAGGTTTGGTCATGTGGACTGCTAAGTCTAGCCATGTCCCTGCAACTGAGAATTGCTCCCTTCACGGGCTCTATACCTGCTGTTTGTGATGTCTGTATCATCTCTCATGTTCACTACTCTTGTAAAATGGAAGGAAGACCACACAGCTGCTGGATTAGGGCTGTGGCATTTGACAAGATAGCTTAAGCTATCTCAGTAATACCTCAATTATTTCCTTAATGTGACATGAGTTTTTCCTATGATTTTATACCTAGGGCTGTGTTGGTAAAGATAGGTAACTTCGGCTAAGTGAAAGGGCAGGGAAACTCCTGAGGGATGATGTTGGGCAGAATTTGCAGAGATGGACTGCGATTTCTGAAGGGAATTTAACTTTTAGTTCACAGGAAGATGGTTAACCTATTACATGGCAGCCAATAATATAGAGAAGATCACCGAGGGGTGCGCCATTCTACGCTTTCATGCGTTACATTGAGTTTGATGAAGAAAATGGCACCATACTGATGCATTTTTATGTCAAGTAAGTAAAAATCATCGCAAAAGGAAAAACACCGGTAAACCCCCAACTGAGGGAGGGTGTGTCTTCCCAGTCTGCAGAGAGCTTCTCTGGGTGGTAGAGGAAGATGCCCTGGAGCTGTGAGGCTGGGCAAGTTCTCTGAGCTGAGGGGAAGGTGGTTCCACCGTGAGCCTCCAGGGAATGCCCTGAAAATTTTGCTTAGAGGGAGAACCCAGAAGCACTACTGGCATCAACTCAGTAAAGGAAAGAGGGACACGGCAGAGGGAAGAGGCTCGTGTCCTGGAGCCCACAGTCCCCACCAGGGGCTTAACTCCTTCCTGCAGAATTTGTAAGAGACAGTTCCCACTGAGCACAGAAGTGAGAGCAAGGGGAGAGCAAACAGTGAGCTCTGCCCTCGGGGCTTCCTCACGGGGAGGTTTCATCACCACTGAGTTTCCAAAGCCTTCAGAGCCCCTAGTGACGTTCCTAAGTCCCTTCCAAGGCGCCTGCCAAGGCATGTGACAGGAGTTCCATCCCTGGGTCGGGAAGATCCCCTGGAGGAGGAAACGGCGACCCCCTCCAGTATTCTTGCCTGGAGAATCCCACGGACAGAGATGCCTGGAGGGCTACAGTCCAAGGGGTCACAAAGAGTCAGACAGGACTGAGCTATCAAGCACACACACACACAGATCCAAGTACCATTCATGGAATGGCCACTATACCAAAGACGCTTCCTAGGAACATGCAAGTATGGCAGAAATCAACATATTTGCTCACCAATTATCCCCCCAAATGAGAACATGTAAACTCAGGTATGCATTGTGTGGAATAAAAATATCAAGAAAAGAAACAACTAAATGTTCTATGCGTGGAGACATGGCTTTATAAATATATATAACTGATTGACTGCAGCCATGAAATTAAAAGATGCTTACTCCTTGGAAGGAAAGGTATGACCAACCTAGATAGCATATTCGAAAGCAGAGACATTACTTTGCTAACAAAGGTCCGTCTAGTCAGGCTATGTTTTTTCCAGTGGTCATGTATGGATGTGAGAGTTGGACTGTGAAGAAAGCTGAGCGCCGAAGAATTGATGTCTTTGAAATGTGGTGCTGGAGAAGACTTTTGAGAGTCCCTTGGACTGCAAGGAGATCCAACCAGTCCATTCTGAAGGAGATCAGCCCTGGAATTTCTTTGGAAGGACTGATGCTAAAGCTGAAACTCCAGTACTTTGGCCACCTCATGTGAAGAGTTGACTCATTGGAAAAGACTTTGATGCTGGGAGTGATTGGGGGCAGGAGAAGAAGGGGACGACCAAGGATGAGATGGCTGGATGGCATCACGGACTCGATGGATGCGAGACTGAGTGAACTCCGGGAGATGGTGATGGACAGGGAGGCTTGGTGTGCTGCGATTCATGGGGTCGCAAAGAGTCAGACACGATTGAGCAACTGAACTGAACTGAATCTTTCTGAAATCAATTTTACCTGGAATAAGAAATGGCAACCCACTCCAGTATTCTCTCCTAGTCTTAGCTGGTGGCTCCGTGCTTAAGAATCCGTCTGCCAATGCAGGAGACATGAGCTCCATCTAGGTCTGGAGGGAAGCCACATGCCCGGGAGCAAGTAAGCCCATGTGCTATGATGACTGAGCCTTGGGCTATATGCTCCACAGGAGGAGAAGAAACCATGGTGAGAAATCCCGGCACTGCAACTAGAGAGTGATGACCCTTGCCCTCAGCAACAGAGAGCAGCCTGAGTGGCAAAAAGACACAACACACTCAGAAATAGAAACAGTTTTGTTTTTAAAAACAGTTATAAAAATTCTCCAGCACACCTCCTTTTCTTCAGTTCAGTTCAGTTCAGCCACTCAGTCGTGTCCGACTCTTTGCAACCCCACGGACTGCAGCTCGTCAGGCCTCCCTGTCCATCACCAACTCCCAGAACTTGCTCAAACTCATGTCCATTGAGTCGTGATGCTATCCACCCATCTCACCCTCTGTCGTCCCCTTCTCCTCCTGCCCTCAGTCTTTCTCAGAATCAGGGTCTTTTCCAAGGAGTCAGTTCTTTGCATCAGGTGGCCAGAGTATTGGAGTTTCCGCTTCAGCATCAGTGTTTCCAATGAATATTCAAGAAAACTGATGTCCTTTAGGATGGTGGGTCTGCTTGCAGTCCAAGGGACTCTCAGGAGTGTTCTGCAACACCACATTTCAAAAGCATGAATTCTTCAGCACTCAACTTTCTTGAGAGTCCATCTTCACATCCATACATGACTACTGGAAAAACCATAGGCTCAACTAGATTGACCTTTGTTTGCAAAGCAATGTCTCTGCTTTTCAATATGCTGTCTAGGTCGGTCATAACTTTCGTTCCAAGGAGTAAGCATCTTTTAATTTTATGGCTGCAGTCACCATCTGCAGTGATTTAGGAGCCCCCCAAAATAAAGTCAGCCACTGTTTCCACTGTTTCCCCATCAATTGGCCATGAAGTGATGGGACCGGATGTCATGAACTTCGTTTTCTGAATGTTGAGCTTTAAGCCAACTGTTTTACTCTCCTCTTTCACTTTCATCAAGAGGCTCTTTACTTCTTCTGTACTTTCTGCCATAAGGGTGGTGTCCGCTGCATATCTGAGGTTACTGATATTTCTCCTGGCAATCTAGATTCCAGCTTGCGCTTCTTCCAGCCCAGCTTTTCTCATGATGTACTCTGCGTATAAGTTAAATAAGCAGGGTGACAGTATACAGCCTTGACATAGTCCTTGCCTGATTTGGAATCAGTCGGTTGTTCCATGTTCAGTTCTAACTATTGCTTCCTGACCTGCATACAGATTTCTCAAGATGCAGGTCAGGTGTTCTGGTATTCCCATCACTTGAAGAATTTTCCACAGTTGATTGTGATCCACACAGTCCAAGGCTTTGGCATAGTCAATAAGCAGAAGTAGATGTTTTTCTGGAACTCTCTTGCTTTTATGATGATCCAATGGATGTTGGCAATGCGATCTCTGTTCCCTCTGCCTTTTTAAAATCCAGCTTGATCATCTGGAAGTTCACAGTTTATGTGCATTTGAGGCCTGGCTTGGAGAACTGTGAGCATTACTTTGCTAGTGTGTGAGATAAGTGCAATTCTGCAGTAGTTTGAGCATTCTTTGGCATTGCCTTTCTTTGGGACTGGAATGAAAACTGACCTTTTTCAGTCCTGTGGCCACTGGTGAGTTTTCCAAATTTGCTGGCATATTGAGTGCAGCACTTTCACAGCATCATCTTTCAGGATTTCAAATAGTTCAACTGGAATTCCATCACCTCCACTAGCTTTATTCGTAGTGATGTTTCCTAAGGCTTACTTGACTTCACATGCCTGGGTGTCTGGCTCTAGGTGAGTGATCACACCATCGTGATTATCTGGGTCATGAAGATCTTTTTTGTAGAGTTTTCCTGTGTATTCTTGCCACCTCTTCTTAATATTCATCTGCTTCTGTTATGCCCATACCATTTCTGTCCTTTATTGAGCCCATGTTTGCATGAAATATTCCCTTGATAGCTCTTATTTTCTTGAAGAAATCTCTAGTCTTTCCCATTGTACTGTTTTCCTCTATTTCTTTGCACTGATCACGGAGGAAGGCTTTCTAATCTCTCCTTGCTATTCTTTGGAACTCTGCATTGAAATGGGAATATCTTTCCATTATTCCTTTGCTCTTTGCTTCTTTTCTTTTCACAGCTATTCGTAAGGCCTGCCCAGATAGAATTTTGCTTTCATCTTTCAGTGTCCTATCTTTTTGCCATTTCATACTGTCTTTTTCTTTTCTCATCATCAAATTTCTACCTCTAGAGCCATAGATAAGACAGATCTGCACTTTCTAAATTTTCTGGATCTTCATGCGAGAAAAACATGCTCTATGAATCATTTTCCCCACCTTCCATCACTCAGCACAATGTTTAAAGCAGTTGTCACTGTCTGCATATGCAAAGAATCACGTTCTCCACGCCAAATGAAAGGAGTTTGTCTGCTCAGATAAAATTGTGTGTATTTGAAGTTATATTGGATAATTGTTGTGTTCCCACTTTGTGGCTGTTTTTCAGTGATTTCTATGCATTTCAGTTCCCTAATGACTAAGAGGGCTTCCCTGAAGCTCACTTGGTAAAGAAACAATCTGCCTGCAACGCAGGAGACCCCAGTTCAATTCCTGGGTCAGGAACAACCACTGGAGAAGGGAAAGGCTACCCACTCCAGTATTATGGGCTGGAGAATTCCATGGAATGTATAGGCCATTGGGTCACAAAGAGGCAGAAATGACTGAATGACTTGCACGTTCACTTTCAATGACTAAGAACACTCACCACACTTCACTGTGGGCATTCTTTTCCAAGGTGTCTGTTCAAAAATTAATCCAGTTCCTGTAGGGTTATTTCTCTTTTAGTATTAGTTTCACGAAGATTCTTTATATATGCCAAATACCCCTTTTTTCACATACATGTGCAGAGGACATATGTGAAGCCACTTCCTCTTTGGTTACAAAGGTAATAATATATACTTATCATATATTATATGCATAAATTTCTTCATAACATATAAGCACATCAAGTGTACTTAAGTGTTTGCTTGTGCAAGTGTCTTTGTGAGTGTGAAATGTGTCTGTATGCAGATATGTGTCTTTCAGGTTTAATCCTCATATTGGTATTGTGGTGGAGGAACACTGTGTATTTGGAGAAAATTAAACTTTTTTTAAATTTTGTGATTTTTGGCTCTCATACTGTCTACTGAGGGCTTCCCTGGTGGTTCTTATATTGTGTAATGAGGCCTGGGGGATCTCATATTGTCTCATAAGGCCTGATGGCTCTCATACTGTCTACTGAGGGCTTCCCTGGTGTCTCAGAGGGTAAGAAATCTGCCCGTAATACAGGAGACCCAGATTCGAAATCTGGGTTCGGAAATTCCCCTGGAGAAGGAAAGGGTAACTCACTCCAGTCTCCTTGCCTGGAGAATCCCACGGACAGAGGAAGAGACTGGCGGGCTACAGTCCATGGGGTCACAGAGAGTCGGACACAACTGAGTGACAAACACTTCCACTTTCATTGTCTAATGACTCACTGCCAGGGTTGCGACAATCCCTCAGGTTTGTCATGATGCCTATGTCTCTCTGTTTTCAGAAACTATATATATAAAGGAAAAGTTCATTCTTTTCCTTTCTTCCTAAAATTCTAGATTTCTCTATGTTTATTGGCTTTACACCTGACCTGTTTGTATCTGCAGGTTGTCATTGTAACTACTAGTCAGATTTAGTGTGTAGAACAAACCATCCTTGTCACTTGACAGTGACTGCATATGAGACAACATATTTTGTCCCTTTTGAAGGTCAAATTGTTCACCAGCACTGGAGGTGATACCTGACACATATTCTTGGGTGTCATACAGAAAGAATGCTAATTATACATCAAATTTTTATTGTCTTACTCAACTAACTTGAATATGCTTTTTTTTTAAGGGAGAATGGAGAAATGCATAGAAAAATATGTCTCAGGCACAAAGGAAGGAAACTTTTATGCTGTTGACTGTAAGTATGAACGTTTCTCTGGAAAGAGTACATTCAGGTAGAAATCTTGGTCTCATCTTTCTTCAATAACCCCATACATCTGAATTCTGCTCCTACTAAAAATCAGAGGTCAGGGACTGAAACGTCTCCCCTCAATGGAGTGTAACTCAACGAGACCAGATCCAGACATCCTAGACTGTGAAGTTAAGTGGACTTTATGAAGCATTATATGAACAACATTAGTGGAGGTGACAGAATTCAAGCTGCGCTCTTTAAAATCCTAAAAAAACAATGCTGTTAAAGGGCTGCAGCAATGTGTCAGCAACTTTGGAAAACTCAGCAGTGGCCACAGACCTGGAAAAGGTCAGTTTCCGTCTCAATCGCCAAGATGGAAAATGACAAAGAATGTTCCAACTACCACACCGTCGGGCTCATTTCTCATGTGAGCAAGGTACTGCTCACAGTCCTACAAGTTAAGATTCAGTAGTACATGATCAGACAGCTTCCAGCCGTATAAGCATGATTCCGAAAAGGCAGATGAACCAGATCAATTCACTGGATCATGGAGGAATACAAGGCAATTCTAGAAAAAAAAAAAAAAAGAAAACATTTTTTTTTTCTTTCTGCTTCATTGACTATGGTAAAGCCTTTGACTGTGTGGATCACAACAAAGTGTGGAAAATTCTAAAAGATATGGGAATACCGGATTGCCTTACCTGGCTCCAGAGAAACCTGTATGTGGGTCAGTCAGCAACAGTGAGAACTGGACATGGAACAACAGACTGGTTCCCATTGGGAAAAGAGTACAAGATATCCTCATGTGGCTTCTATAACTTATATGCAGAGCACATCATGCCAAATGTCATTCCAGCTTGAATGACAAGCTGGAATCAAGATTGCTGGCAGAAATATCAACAGCATCAGATATGCAGATGATACCACTTTAATGGAAGATAATGAAAAGGAACTAAGAGTCTCATAACGAGGGTGAACGAGGAGACTGAAAAAGCTGGCCTGAAACTCCACATTCAAAAACGCTAAGATCATGGCATCTGGTCCCTCACGTTATGGAAATAGAAGGTGGAAAGACTGGAAGCAGTGAACAGGTTTTATCTTCTTGGGCTCGAAAATCACTGTGGATTGTGACTGCATCCACGAAATTGAAGATAATTTGTATTTCGGAGGAAAGCTATGACAACCCAAGGCAGCTTATTAAAATGCAAAGACATCACTTTGCCAACAAAATCCATTTACTCAACAGTATTTTTTTCCCCCTAGTTATGTATGGATTGGAGATTTTGGAGTGTAAAAGAAAGCTGAGCACCAAGGAACAGATGCTTTTGAATGATGGTGCTAGAGAAGACTCTTGAGAGTCCCTCGGACTGCAAGGAGATCAAATCAATCCATTGTAAAGGAAATACATTCTGAATATTCATTGGAAGGACCGATACTGAAGCTGAAGTCCCAGTACGTTGGCCACATGATGCGAAGAACTGACTCATTGGAAAAGACCCTGATGTTGGGAAAGTTTGAAGGCAGGAGGAGAAGGGGATAACTGAGAATCAGATGGTCGGATGGCATCATTGACTCAAAGGACATGAAGTTGAGCAAATTCTGGAAGATCGTGGAGGACTGAGGAACTTGGTGTGGTACAGTTCGTGGAGTCATGGAGAGTCAGACATGGCATAGCAATTATATATCAACCAGAACAATGTGGCTAAACATGAGTGTACAATTTCTCTTTCATAGAATTCTCACAGATAATTTACAACAGGCTTATGAACTGAGGTCTCGGGGTCTATCTTGAGGTGGCATATTAGTGTCATTCACTATTTAAAAACAATCTTATAATATCTTAGTCCATTCAAGATGAGATGGATGAACTTGAACTCAAGGAAATCATCATGAGTTCAACCATAAAGGCAGCTTCTATACAAAGCAATGGGCATGCTGGCCCAGCTTTGTATCTCTGAGCTCTTTATAATGGCCCTAAATAACAATATTGTTTTCACATGCCCTAAGGGAAACATGTTTGATTAAATTTAAGTAGATCAATATGTGATTATAACCCTTGCCTAAATTAAGTAGTCATACAGTACATATGCGATAGCCACAAATTAGTAAAATTCATGCCTGAAATATTTCCCCATACTTTGATTGATAACTTCTGATATTTGAGGTTTCCTATATTATGCCTTCATTTTTTCCTTACTCCCACTCTATGGTTTCCTTTGGCTGAATCATGAATGCTTCCACTGTCTTTACTCTTCTCCATTTTTGCAACCCCTTTTAGCTTGATTTTTACGCAATGACTAAACAAGGGAGAAAAATGTAAGTGCAAGACTTCTCGGAAGGTCTCTTGGGGACCAGCCATTGCAGCCTTCAGCTTTGTTTTGGGGACTGTGAGGTGCACCTGCATCAGGCCCAGTACAGCAGTGGCCTTGATGGTGAGCTGACGCCCAGAAGACAGGTTTACTCTCATGACCCCATCCCTTCATGAACATCACAGTCAATTCAGTGATGATGCTATGCCCACCTTGGTGAAGCCATGGTGAACCACAGGTGGTCACTGATAATCTGAGGACATGCATAGTCTGAACTAAGCTGTCCCAACGTGAAGCAAGGCTGGTGGACTCAGCGTGGCCTTGGGAAAATTGCATATTCTCGTCAGGGCTCTGAGACTCTGAAGCTGCCAGAGTCCAGCTCCAGCAGCCAGGGATTCAACCTGAAAGGGTGAGTGGTCAGTGAGAAACGAGCCAGCCTCCCAGTTTTCTTGGACTGCCTATTTATTTCAAGTTTAAGACTTTCTTTTATACTTTTACGAAAACATTAGGTCAGAGGTTTGACATTTTCAGTTCCCCCTCACCCAGACTTATTATCTCCGTAAATCATTGTTGCCTTTCAAACAGAGCTCCTGCTTCAGCGATTCTCCCCAAATCAGCTTTAACATCTATTATCTACTTCTTCTTATGTGTCCTATAGTTAACGTGTGGTTACATTGTAACTCATGCTACATTCCTCAGTTTATTTATCTTTCTAAATCCTGTTTGCCCCTAACATCCTGAGCTCACTGTCTCTTAAAAAGGCTTCTAGCTATAGTATCTCTAAAATTCCTAACCTCTATAAGCTACAGTAAAATATACTAACATTACAACATTCCTTAAATCTTCAGCTTCTATTTTAATTATTTCTAAGCCTTAAATTCAGTAAACTCCTTTGCCATAAACATTTCCTTCACAAATAGGCTTCAGATAGCAATCCCTCCCATGTCCTCAAGCTGCAGCCTATGTGCTCATCCTGGGACACTCTTTTGTAAAACTCCTTGAACAAATGTCAGTGACTAACTTTATGAATTCTTTTCTGAGCATAGCTGCAGAAGGTTTTGTGCCTTCTCATGCTCCTCTCAAGAACAATAAGCACCTTAATATTCCTTTTAAGTCAACTCAGCCAAGGAGAGGAAAAAAAAAAAAAAGTCAGAATCACAAGGCCTAACTCCTTCATCCCGGGTCTGTGCCTGTGGGAAGGAGAATGGGTTGGGGGTGCCTCCATTTTGTCAGTAATGCATAACATGGCTCCCGACATGAAGCTGCTTTTTTCACAAGCGCACTAATAATTTTCAGTGTTTCAGAGACTGAGCAATGGTGTTTGCATGCTCCAGGAACACAGATGGGGATCTTTACATTCCATGTTGCTGAGACTGCAGGAAGGTGAGGTGGAGGCCAGGACAGAGAGAATGGACATAGAGAGTGCAGTGTGACACACAGTAGGTCGGAGCTGCTCCTTGTCAAGACACATGGGGCCGAGTGGACAGGCATTGCAGAGCAGACAGGCAGGACAGAGAGGAGGGGCAGCAGGACAGAGAGGAGGGGCAGCACTCCAGGTTTGGAAGGATGTCACCTCTAGGTAGTCACTGCCTACATGTCCCAGCAGGTAAGCTGTCTTCACACCAGCAGACATGGCGGTAGTCTGTGTCATAATCCCGACTGAGGGGCTTGGGAAACACAATACTTAGAGTGTTCACATGGTTGCCTGGCTTGCGCAGGCAGTCAGGAAGGTAATGAACACAAGGTAGGTTGATTTTTGTCAAGAGAAAACAATGTCATGGCTGGGGTCACAGAAATACAAAGAATTTTTGAACCTGGATTTGATAATATGTGTACGTTGTTTAGAACACTCTTGGGGACTTCCCTGGTGGTCCAGGGGACAAGAATCTGCCTGCCAGGGCAGGAGACATAGGTTCAATCCCTTATCCGAGAAGATCCCACGTGCTGTGGGGAACTAAGCTCATGCACAACAACTACTGATCCTGCACTCTAGAACCCCCGAGCTGAAACTACCAAAGTCCATGCTCCCCAGAGTCTGTGCTCAGCAACAAGAAAGGCATAGCAATGAGAAGTCTGCACACCACACCTAGACTGCACTCCACAGTCACCAAACGTGGAGGAAGCCCACGGGCAGCAGGGAAGACTCAGCAAGTCGAAAATAAATACATAAACAAGCAGAAAAAGAATCCGTTAAGTTTATCAGAACACACGTTCTATGAAGCATCTTAGTAAGAGAGCAAAGAGTGACTGGCTCATTGTAGGAAAAGGTGAGGATGAGGAAAATTCTTGCCTCCTTTCCTTGCCACAGTTAACAGTAGCATTCTGTGCACGCATGAAGTGAGTGGGTCCGTACTCGATGGGCTGTTGTTCATGCCCGCCACGTGTCACGATAATCTAACTGACAACAAGGTAAGGTGGAGCTGTTTGTATCTTTTCTCTCTCTCGTAGACGCGGGTCACAATGAATTTCAACTCATTAGAGGGGACGAGAACACTCTCTTAACGCACACTGTCAATGTGGATGAACATGGCAAGGAGACAGAACTGGGTGCAATTATTCGGTGGGTATGACATCCTATAATTTCCATAACCATTGTCATGTAACATGTACACTGTCAGGAGATTCATTCAGAACAGCAGGAGGTGCTGACGGTATTCCATATTCATGGCGCAAGGCCTGTGTCTTTATGCTCACTGAATTAAGGGATCCTGGAGGTACTCTTCCAAGAAACAGGGGGCCATAAAATGAAGAATATCACATCATCAGGACATTGCAAAGTGATTTCTATCTCTTGACATTTTTTAAAATGAAGTTTTACTAGAATATTTTATTTTACACATGTCAACAAATTTGAAGCCATATCTAGAATGAGGCTGACTTTACTTCATGTTTAAAATTTTATTTATTTTTAATTGAAGGATAATGCTTTATAGATTGTACTGTTTCCCGCCAAACATCAACATGCATCAGCCATAGTTATACATATGCTTGTGCGAAAGTTGCTCAGTTATGCCTGACTCTTTGTGACCCCCTGATCCATGGGATTCTTCAGGCCAGAATACTGCAGTGGGTAGCCTTTCCCTTCTCCAGGGTAACTTCCCAACCCACAGATGAAGCCCAGGTCTCCCAGAGTGCAGAGGATTCTTTACCAGCAGAGCCACAAGGAAGCCCATAGGTATACATATATCCCCTCCCTTTTGAAACTCCCTCTCATCTCCCTCCCCATCTACCCCCACCCAGGTTATACAGAGCCTCTGTTGAGTTCCCTGAGACATACAGCAAATTTCCATCGGCCATCTCTTTTACATATGGACAAGTCAGTTTCCATGTTACTCTCTCCATACATCTCACCGTCTCCTCCCCTCTCCCCATGCCCATAAGTCTCTTCTCTATGACTGTTTCTCCACTGATGCCCTGCAAAGAAATTCATTATCAGTACCATTGTTCTAGATTCCATATATGCACATTCCATATGTATGTGTTAGTATGTGATATCAGTTTTCTGATGCACTGTAAGCCTTGGAACAGACACTTATAAAGTTTTGCCCTTTTCCATGTTTCAAGTGCATTGTTCTTATGAACACTGACATCACCCCCTCAAGGCACTGAGAGTGGTGTGTGTGATGGGGACAACAGGGGTCCATTTCAGCAAAGGTTATGGGTAGAAATGGTAGGTTCATGAAAGAGTAAATCACCCCCTGTTATTATGTGTCATGAGCGGTGAATGTGTCCCGTGGAAGGGGAGAAAGGTGTTTCCTATTAAGCTTG
>NW_017191580.1:0-10714 GCF_001704415.2 Capra hircus
CGGTGGCACGTGGGACAGCCCTGTGGGAAAGCTCGTGGGAAAGCCTCAGGGAAAGCCACAGATCCCTTGATCCAAGCGAAGGAAGCGGACCTGCTGCTAAGCAGACGAGGAAAGGGCCACGTGCTATGCCCCAAACTCGAGACGAGGACTGACTCCCTGGGGAGACTCCAGAAGTACCCAAAGATCCATGTCAGCACTGGAGAGGAATCCTCAGGTTCCAGGCACCGACTCCACACAAGGTCTTAGGCCCCGGCATCGAACGGGAGAGGAATCCCGAGAGGCCCCCGAGCAACTCGCATGGGACTGGCCTTTCCTGAGGCCACCAGAGCGGGTCCCTGAGGTCCCCGTCGTAAGTCGAGAGCACCTGCCGCAACTCGAGAAAATCCAGGAGGTTCTCCCCTCCAGGCGAGATGAGGCCCATTTCCGCTGAGGCGTCTCGAGGCTAATCACACCTAACCTCTGGAACTTCCAAAGGGTCCTTCACACCCTTGCTGCAACTCAAGAAGTTCCCCGACATACCCGTCTCCACTCGAAGGAAGCACGAGAGTCCCGCCCACATCCAGAGGAGCCCCGTTTCCTCCTAGCTCGAGAGGAGGGATCCTTTCCCTGCGTGGTCGGGAAAGAATTCCCGCGTTCCCGTCGCATCTCAAGAGGAGGCGCTCTCCACAGGAAAGGCGAGAGGAACTCCAGGGTCGTGCCACCATTCCCAGAGTCCCCCAGATGTCTCAGTCCATTCCAGGGAAACCTGTTTTCCCTGCACTGCCTCGACTTTCAAGCCGAGGATCGACTCACACCACGGTGGCACGTGGGACAGCCCTGTGGGAAAGCCTCGTGGGAAAGCCACAGATCCTTGATCCACGAAAGGAAGCGTGACACTGCTGCTACAGCTCGGAGGAAAGCGCACGTGCATGCCCCACTCGAGACGAGGACTGACTCCCCTGGGGAGACTCCAGAAGTACCCCAAGATCCATGTCAGCACTGGAGAGGAATCCTCAGGTTCCGGCACCGACTCCACAAAGGTCTTAGGCCCCGGCATCGACGGGAGAGGAATCCCGAGAGGCCCCCGAGCAACTCGCATGGGGACTGGCCTTTCCTGAGGCCACCAGAGCGGGTCCCTGAGGTCCCGGTAGTAATTCGAGAGCACCTGCCGCAACTCGAGAAAATCCAGGAGGTTCTCCCCTCCAGGCGAGATGAGGCCCATTTCTGCTGAGGCGTCTCGAGGCTAATCACACCTAACCCTGGAACTTCGAAAGGGTCCTTCACACCCTTGCTGCAACTCAAGAAGTACCCCAACATACCCGTCTCCACTCGAGAGGAAGCACGAGAGTCCCGTCCACATCCAGAGGAGCCCCGTTTGCGCCTCCTATCGAGAGGAGGGATCCTTTCCCTGCGTGGTCGGAAAAGAATTCCCGGTGTTCCTGTCGATCTCAATGGAGGCTCTCTCCACAGGAAAGGCGAGAGGAACTCCAGGGTCGTGCCACCATTCCCAGAGTCCCCAGATGTCTCAGTCCATTCCTGGGAAAACTGTTTTCCCTGCACTGCCTCGACTTTCAAGCCGAGGATCCACTCACACAACGGTGGCACGTGGGACAGCCCTGTGGGAAAGCCTCATGGGAAAGCCCTGGGAAAGCCTCGAGGGAAAGCCACAGATCCCTTGATCCACGCGAAGGGAAGCGTGACACTGCTGCTACAGCTCGGGAGGAAATCGCACGTGCATGCCCTCACTCGAGTGAGGACTGACTCCCCTGGGGAGACACCAGAAGTACCCCCAAGTTCCATGTCAGCACTGGAGAGGAATCCTCAGGTTCCGGGACCGACTCCACACAAGATCTTAGGCCCCGGCATCACGGGAGAGGAATCCCGATAGGCCCCGAACAACTCGCAAGGGGACTGGCCTTTTCCTGAGGCCACCAGAGCGGGTCCCTGAGGTCCCTGTCGTAAGTCGAGAGCACCTGCCGCAACTCGAGGAAATGCAGGAGGTTCTCCCCTCCAGGCGAGATGAGGCCCATTTCCGCTGAGGCGTCTGGAGGCTAATCACATCTAACATCTGGAACTTCCAAAGGGTCCTTCTCACCCTTGCTGCAACTCAAGAAGTTCCCCGACTTGCCCGTCTCCACTCGAGAGGAAGCACAAGAGTCCCGCCCACATCCAGAGGAGACCTGTTTCCGCCTCCAAGCTCGAGAGGAGGGATCCTTTCCCTACGAGGTGGGGAAAGAATTCCCCGCGTTCCCGTTGCATCTCAAGAGGAGGCGCTCTCCACAGGAAAGGCGAGAAGAACTCCAGGGTCGTGCCACCATTCCCAGAGTCCCCCAGATGTCTCAGCCCATTCCAGGGAAACCTGTTTTCCCTGCACTGCCTCTACTTTGAAGCCGAGGATCGACTCACACCACGGTGGCACGTGGGACAGCCCTGTGGGGGAAAGCCTCGTGGGAAAAGCCACAGATCCCTTGATCCACGCGAAGGGAAGCGCGACCCTGCTGCTACAGCTAGGGAGGAAAGCGCACCGTGCATGCCCCCACTCGAGACGAGGACTGACTCCCCTGGGGGAGACTCCTAAAGTAGCCCAAGATCCATGTCAGCACTGGAGAGGAATCCTCAGGTTCCGGCACCGACTCCACACAAGGTCTTAGGCCCCAGCATCGACGGAGAGAGGAATCCCGAGAGGCCCCCAAGGAACTCGCATGGGGACTGGCCTTTACTGAGGCCACCAGAGCGGGTCCCTTAGGTCCCCGTCGTACAGTCGAGAGCACCTGCCGCAACTCGAGAAAATCCAGGAGCTTCTCCCCTCCAGGCGAGATGAGGCCCATTTCCGCTGAGGCGTATCGAGGCTAATAACACCTAACATCTGGAACTTCCAAAGGGTCCTTCACAGCCTTGCTTCAACTCAATTAGTTCCCCAACTTACCTGTCTCCACTCGAGAGGAAGCACGAGAGTCCCGCCCACATCCGAGGAGACCCTTTTCTGCCACCTAGCTCGAGAGGAGGGATCCTTTCCCTGCGTGGTCGAGAAAGATTTCCCGGGGTTTCCGTCGCATCTCAAGAGGAGGCGCTCTCCACAGGAAAGGCGAGAGGAACTCCAGGGTGGTGCCACCATTCCCAGAGTCCCCCAGATGTCCCAGTCCATTCCAGGGAAACCTGTTTTCCCGGCACTGGCCTCGACTTTGAAGCCGAGGATCGACACACACCACGGTGGCACGTGGGACAGCCCTGTGGGAAAGCCTCCTGGGAAAGCCTCGAGGGAAAGCCACAGATTCCTTAATCCACGCGAAGGGAAGCGTTACACTGCTGCTACAGCTCGATAGTAAAGCGCACTTGTATGACCCCCTCGAGAAGAGGACGTCCACAATTTCCCCAAGATCCATTTCAGCACTGGAGAGGAATCCTCAGGTTCCGGCACCGACTCCACACAAGGTCTTAGGCCCCGGCATCGACGGGAGAGGAATCTCAAGAGGAGGCGCTCTCCACAGGAAAGGCGAGAGGAACTCCAGGGTCGTGCCACCATTACCTGAGTCCCCCAGATGTCTCAGTCCATTCCAGGGAAACGTGTTTTCCCTGCACTGCCTCGACTTTCAAGCCGAGGATCGACTCCACCACGGTGGCACGTTGGACAGCCCTGTGGGAAAGCGTCGTGGGAAAGCCTCCTGGGAAACCCTCGAGGGAAAGCCACAGATCCCTTGATCAACGCGAAGGGAAGAGTGACACCGCTGCTACAGCTCGGGAGGAAACTCACGTGCATGCCCCCACTCGAGACGAGGACTGACTCCACTGGGGAGACTCCAGGAGTTCACCAAGATACATGTCGGCACTGGAGAGGAATCCTCAGTTTCCGGCACCGACTCCACACAAGGTCTTAGGCCCCGGCATTAACGGGAGAGGAATCCCGAGAGGCCCCGAGCAACTCGCATGGGACTGGCCTTTCCTGAGGCCACCAGAGCGGGTCCATGAGGTCCCCGTCGTAAGTCGAGAGCACCTGCCGCAACTCCAGAAAATCCAGGAGGTTCTCCCCTCCAGGCGAGATGAGGCCCATTTCCGCTGAGGCGTCTCGAGGCTAATCACACCTAACCTCTGGAACTTCCAAAGGGTCCTTCACACCCTTGTTGCAACTCAAGAAGTTCCCCGACATACCCGTCACCACTCGAGAGGAAGCCGAGAGTCCCGCCCACATCCAGAGGAGCCCCGTTTCCGCCTCCTAGCTCGAGAGGAGGGATCCTTACCCTGAGTGTTCGGGAAAGAATTCCCTGCGTTCCCATCGCATCCCAAGAGGAGGTGCTCTCCACAGGAAAGGCTACAGGAACTCCAGGGTCGTGCCACCATTCCCTGAGTCCCCCAGATGTCTCAGTCCATTCCAGGGAAACCTGTTTCCCCTGCACTGCCTCGACTTTCAAGCCGAGGATCCACTCACACCACGGAGGCACGTGCGACAGCCCTGTGGGAAAGCCTCGTGGAGAGCCTCGAGGGAAAGCCACAGATGATCAACGCTAAGGGAAGAGTGACACTGCTGCTACAGCTCGGGAGGAAATCGCACGTGCATGCTCCCACTCGAGACGAGGACTGGTTCCCCTGGGGAGACTCCAGAATTACCCAAGATCCATGTCAGCACTGGAGAGGAATCCTCAGGTTCTGGCACACACTCCACACAAGGTCTTAGGCCCCGGCATCGACGGGAGAGGAATCCCGAGAGGCCCCCGAGCAACTCGCATGGGGACTGGCCTTTCCTGAGGCCACCAGAGCGGGTCCCTGAGGACCCCGTCTTAAGTCGAGAGCACCTGCCGCAACTCGAGAAAATCCAGGAGGTTCTCCCTCCAGGCGAGGTGAGGCCCATTTCCGCTGAGGCGTCTCGAGGCTAATCACACCTAACCTCTGGAACTTCCAAAGGGTCCTTCACACCCTTGCTGCAACTCAAGAAGTTCCCCGACATACCCGTCTCCACTCGAGAGGAAGCACGAGAGTCCGCCCACATCCAGAGGAGCCCCGTTTCCGCCTCCTAGCTCAAGAGGAGGGATCCTTTCCCTGCGTGGTCGGGAAAGAATTCCCGGCGTTCCCGTCGCATCTCAAGAGGAGGCGCTCTCCACAGGAAAGGCAAGAGGAACTCGAGGGTCTTGCCACCATTCCAGAGTCCCCTTCCTTGTCGGGAATTTTATTGGCCTTCCGCGTAAACCTAGGCTATTCAGCCTTTTTCCTCCAGGACTTTTCCACGTCAGCCGTCCATCATCGAATTCCCTGGATCCAGCGGGGCTGGACCCCGGCACACTGAGATATCTGGGGGACTCTTGGAATGATGGCACGACACTGGAGTTTCCTCGCCTTTCCTGTGGAGAGCGCCTCCTCTTGAGATGCGACGGGAACACCGGGAATTCTTTCCGGAACATACAGGGAAAGGATACCTGACCGCGAGGTACGAGGCGGAAACGGGGCTCCTCTGGATGTGGGCGGGACTCTCGTGCTTCCTCTCGAGTGGAGTCAGGTATGTTGGGGAACTTCTTGAGTTGTAGCAAGGGTGTGAAGGACCCTTTGGAAGTTCCAGGGGTTAGGTGTGATTAGCCTCGAGACGCCTGAGCGGAAATGGGCCTCATCTCGCCTGGAGGGGAGAACCTCCTGGATTTTCTCGAGTTGCGGCAGGTGCTCTTGACTTACGACGGGGACCTCAGGGACCCGCTCTGGTGGCCTCAGGAAAGGCCAGTCCCCATGCGAGTTGCTCGGGGGCCTCTCGGATTCCTCTCCCTTCGACGCCGGGGCCTAAGACCTTGTGTGGAGTCGGTGCGGAACCTGAGGATTCCTCTCCAGTGCTGACATGCATCTTGGTACTTCTGGAGTCTCCCCAGGGGAGTCAGTCCTCGTCTCGAGTGGGGGCATGCACGTTCGCTTTCCTCCCGAGCTGTAGCAGAACTGTCACGCTTCCCTTCCCTTGGATCAAGGGATCTGTGGCTTTCCCTCGAGGGCTTTCCCACGAGGCTTTCCCACAGGGCTGTCCCACGTGCCACCGTGGTGTGAGTCGATCCTCGGCTAGAAAGTCGAAGGCAGTGCAGGGAAAACAGGTTTCCCTGGAATGGACTGAGACATCTGGGGACTCTGGGAATGGTGGCACGACCCTGGAGTTCCTCTCGCCTTTCCTGTGGAGAGCGCCTCCTCTTGAGATGAGGGAACGCCGGGATTCTTTCCTGACTACGCAGGGAAAGGATCCCTCCTCTCGAGCTAGGAGGCGGAAACGGGGCTCCTCTGGATGTGGGCGGGTCTCTGTTCTTCCTCTCGAGTGGAGAGGGTATGTCGGGGATCTTCTTGAGTTGCAGCAAGGGTGTGAAGGACCCTTTGGAAGTTCCAGAGGTTAGGTGTGATTAGACTCGAGACGCTCAGCGGAAATGGGCCTCATCTCGCCTGCAGGGGAGAACCTCCTGGATTTTCTCGAGTTTCAGCAGGTGCTCTCCAGTTACGACCGGGACTTATGTAACCCGCTCTGGTCCGCTCAGGAATGCCAGTCGACTTGCGAGTTGCTAAGGGGCCTCTCGGGATTCCTCTCCGGTTGGTGACGGGGCCTAAGACCTTGTTTGGAGTCGGTGCCCGAACCTGAGGTTTCCTCTCCAGTGCTGACATCGATCTTGGGGTACTACTGGAGTCTCCACAGGGGAGTCATCTTCGTCTCCAATGGGGGCATGCACGTGCGCTTTTCTCCCGAGCATTAGGAGCAGAGTCAATTTTCCCGTTGGGTTGATCAAGGGGTTTCTTGTTTTCCCTCGGAGGCTTTCCCACGAGGCTTTCCCACGAGGCTTTCCCACAGGGCTGTCCCACGTGCCACCATCGTGTGAGTCGGTCCTCCGCGTGAACGTCGAGGCAGTGCAGGGTAAAACAAGTTCCTCTGGAAAGGACTGAGACATCTGGGGGACTCTTGGAATGGTGGAACGACCCTGGAGTTCCACTCACCTTTCTTGTGGAGCGTGCCTCCTCTTGAGATGCGACAGGTTACGACAGGAATTCTTTCCCAGCCAATCAGGGAAAGCATCCCTCACATTGAGCTAGGAGGGGGAATTGGGGCTCCTCTGGATGTGGGTGGTACCCTGGTGATTCCTATGTAGTGGCGACGGGTCTCTCCTGGATCTTCTTGAGTTGTCAACAAGGGTGTGAAAGGACCCTTTGGAAGTTCCAGAGGTTAGGTGTGATTAGCCTCGAGACGTCTCAGTGGAAATGGGCCTCATCTCGCCTGAAGGGGAGAATCTCCTTCATTTTCCCGAGTTGTGGCAGAGTGCTCTCGGACTTACGACGGGGACCTCAGGGACCCGTTCTGTTGGCCTTAGGAAGACCAGTCCCCATGCGAGTTGCTAGAGGGCCTCTCGGGATTCCTCACCGGTAGATGCCGGGGCCCAAGACCTTCGGTGGAGTGGTGGGCCAGAACCTGAGTATTCCTCTCCAGTGCTGACATGTTTTTTGGGATACTTCTGAAGTCTCCCAAGGGGAATCAGTCCTCGTCTCGAGTGGGGGCATGTGCATGCTCCTTTCCTCCCGAGCTGTAGCAGCAGTGTCATGCTTCCCGTCGCGTGGATCAATGGATCTGTGGCTTTTCCTCTAGGCTTTTCCTAGAGGATTTCCCACGAGGCTTTCCCACAGGGCTGTCCCCCGTGCCACCTTGGTGTGAGGCGATCCTCGGCATGAAAGTTTAAACACTCTGTAAAAACAAAGATCCTCTGGAATGGACTGAGACATCTGGGGACGCTTGGAATGGTGGCACGACCATGGAGTTCCTCTCTCCCTTCCTCGTGGAGAGCGCCTCCAACCTGAGATGCGACGGGAATGCCGGAAGTTCTTTCCCGACCAAGCAGGGAAAGGATCCCTCATCTCTAGCTAGGAGGATGAAACGGGGCTACTCTGGATGTGGGCAGGACCCTCGTGTTTCCTCTCGAGTGGAGATGGGAATGTCGGGGAACTTCTTGAGTTGCAGCAAGGGTGTGAAGGACCCTTTGGAAGTTCCAGAGATTAGATGTAATTAGCCTCGAGACACCTCATTGGAAATGGGCCTCATCTCGCCTGGAGGGGAGAACCTCCTGGATTTTCACGAGTTGCCGGCAGGTGCTCCCGACTTACGACGGGGACTCAGGACCCGCTCTGGTCTTCATCAAAGGCCCGGCGCCATCAACAGGAGAGTTATCAAGAGAAGCCCCCAGCATCTGGCATGGGGACTGGCACTTTGATGAAGTCACCAGAGCCGGGTCCCTGAGGTCCCCGTCGTAAGTCGGGAGCACCTGCCGCAACTCGTGAAAATCCAGGAGGTTCTCCCCTCCAGGCGAGATGAGGCCCATTTCCAATGAGGTGTCTCGAGGCTAATTACATCTAATCTCTGGAACTTCCAAAGGGTCCTTCACACCCTTGCTGCAACTCAAGAAGTTCCCCGACATTCCCATCTCCACTCGAGAGGAAACACGAGGGTCCTGCCCACATCCAGAGTAGCCCCGTTTCATCCTCCTAGCTAGAGATGAGGGATCCTTTCCCTGCTTGGTCGGGAAAGAACTTCCGGCATTCCCGTCGCATCTCAGGTTGGAGGCGCTGTCCACAGGAAGGGAGAGAGGAACTCCATGGTCGTGCCACCATTCCAAGCGTCCCCAGATGTCTCAGTCCATTCCAGAGGATCTTGTTTTTACAGAGTGCTTTAAACTTTCATGCCGAGGATCGCCTCACACCATGGCTGGCACGGGGGACAGCCCTGTGGGAAAGCCTCGTGGGAAATCCTCTAGGAAAAGCCTAGAGGAAAAGCCACAGGATCCATTGATCCACGCGACGGGAAGCATGACACTGCTGCTACAGCTCGGGAGGAAAGGAGCATGCAGCATGCCCCCACTCGAGACGAGGACTGATTCCCCTTGGGAGACTTCAGAAGTATCCCAAAAACATGTCAGCACTGGAGAGGAATACTCAGGTTCTGGCCAACCACTCCACCGAAGGTCTTGGGCCCCGGCATCTACCGGTGAGGAATCCCGAGAGGCCCTCTAGCAACTCGCATGGGGACTGGTCTTCCTAAGGCCAACAGAACGGGTCCCTGAGGTCCCCGTCGTAAGTCGAGAGCACCTGCCACAACTCGAGAAAATGAAGGAGATTCTCCCCTTCAGGCGAGATGAGGCCCATTTCCACTGAGACGTCTCGAGGCTAATCACACCTAACCTCTGGAACTTCCAAAGGGTCCTTCACACCCTTGTTGCAACTCAAGAAGATTCCAGGAGAGACCCGTCGCCACTACATAGGAATCACCAGGGTACCACCCACATCCAGAGGAGCCCCAATTCCCCCTCCTAGCTCAATGTGAGGGATGCTTTCCCTGATTGGCCGGGAAAGAATTCCTGTCGTACCTGTCGCATGTCAAGAGGAGGCACGCTCCACAAGAAAGGTGAGAGGAACTCCAGGGTCGTTCCACCATTCCAAGAGTCCCCCAGATGTCTCAGTCCTTTCCAGAGGAACTTGTTTACCCTGCACTGCCTCGACGTTCACGCGGAGGACCGACTCACACGATGGTGGCACGTGGGACAGCCCTGTGGGAAAGCCTCGTGGAAAGCCTCGAGGGAAACAAGAAACCCCTTGATCAACCCAACGGAAAATTGACTCTGCTCCTAATGCTCGGAGAAAAGCGCACGTGCATGCCCCCATTGGAGACGAAGATGACTCCCCTGTGGAGACTCCAGTAGTACCCCAAGATCCATGTTCAGCACTGGAGAGGAAACCTCAGGTTCGGGCACCGACTCCAAAAAAGGTCTTAGGCCCCGTCATCGACCGGAGAGGAATCCCGAGAGGCCCCTTAGCAACTCGCAAGTCGACTGGCATTTCCTGAGTGGACCAGAGCGGGTTACATAAGTCCCGGTCGTAACTGGAGAGCACCTGCTGAAACTCGAGAAAATCCAGGAGGTTCTCCCCTGCAGGCGAGATGAGGCCCATTTCCGCTGAGGCGTCTCGAGTCTAATCACACCTAACCTCTGGAACTTCCAAAGGGTCCTTCACACCCTTGCTGCAACTCAAGAAGTTCCCCGACATACCCGTCTCCACACGAGAGGAAGCACCAGAGACCCGCCCACATCAGAGGAGCCCCGTTTCCGCCTCCTAGCTCGAGAGAGGGATCCTTTCCCTGCGTAGTCAGGAAAGAATTCCGGCGTTCCTGCTCATCTCAAGAGGAGGCGCTCTCCACAGGAAAGGCGAGAGGAACTCCAGGGTCGTGCCACCATTCCAGAGTCCCCCAGATGTCTCAGTCCATTCCAGGGAAACCTGTTTTCCCTGCACTGCTTCGACTTTCAAGCCGAGGATCGACTCACACCACGGTGGCACGTGGGACAGCCCTGTGGGAAAGCCTCGTGGAAAGCCTCCTGGGAAAGCCTCGAGGGAAAGCCACAGATCCCTTGATCCAAGGGAAGGGAAGCGTGACAGTTCTGCTACAGCTCGGGAGGAAAGCGAACGTGCATGCCCCCACTCGAGACGAGGACTGACTCCCCTGGGGAGACTCCAGAAGTACCGAAGATGCATGTCAGCACTGGAGAGGAATCCTCAGGTTCCGGCACCGACTCCACACAAGGTCTTAGGCCCCGCTCAAGGGAGAGGAATCCTAAGAGGCCCCCGAGCAACTCGCATGGGGACTGGCCTTTCTGAGGCCACCAGAGCGGGTCCCTGTGGTCCCCCGTCGTAAGTGGAAAGCACCTGCCGCAACTCGAGAAAATCCAGGAGGTTCTCCCCTCAGCGAGATGAGGCCCATTTC
>NW_017191581.1:0-10714 GCF_001704415.2 Capra hircus
TGTGAAGGACCCTTTGGAAGTTCCAGAGGTTAGGTGTGATTAGCGTTGAGACGCCTCAGCGGAAATGGCCTCATCTCGCCTGGAGGGGAGAACCTAATGGATTTTCTCTAGTTGCGGCAGGTGCTCTCGACTTACGACGGGGACCTCAGGGACCCGCTCTGTGGCCTCAGGAAGGGCCAGGAGCCATGCGAGTTCCTCGGGGCCTCTCAGGATTCCTCTCCCTTCGATGCCCGGGGCCTAAGACCTTGTGTGGAGTCGGTGCCGGAACCGGAGGATTCCTCTCCAGTGTGGACATGGATCTTGGGGTACTTCTGGAGTCTCCCCAGGGGAGTTAGTCGTCGTCTTGTGTGGGGGCATGAACGTGCGCTTTCCTCCCGAGCTGTAGCAGCAGTGTCACGCTTCCCTTTGCATGGATCAAGGGATCTGTGGCTTTCCTCGTGGCTTTCCCACGAGGCTTTCCCACAGGGCTGTTTCATGTGCCATCGTGGTGTGAGTCGATCTTCGGCTAGAAATTCGAGGCAGTGCAGGGAAATCAGGTTTCCCTGAAATGGACTGAGACATCTGGGGGACTCTGGGAATGGTGGCACGACCCTGGAGTTCCTCGCCTTTCCTGTGAGAGCGCCTCCTCTTGAGATGCGCCAGGAACGCCAGGAATTCTTTCCTGTCTACGCAGGGAAAGGATCCCTCCTCTCGAGCTAGGAGCGGAAACGGGGCTCCTCTGGATGTGGGCGGGTCTCTGGTGCTTCCTCTCGTGTGGAGACGGGTATGTCGGTGAACTTCTTGAGTTGCAGCAAGGGTGTGATGGACCCTTTGGAAGTTCCAGAGGTTAGGTGTGATTAGACTCGAGACGCCTCAGCGGAAATGGGCCTCATCTCGCCTGCAGGGGAGAACCTCCTGGATTTTTCTCGAGTTTCAGCAGGTGCTCTCCAGTTACGACGGGACTTATGTAACCCGCTCTGGTCCACTCAGGAAATGCCAGTCGACTTGCGAGTTGCTAAGGGCCTCTCGGATTCCTCTCCGGTCGATGACGGGCCTAAGACCTTGTTTGGAGTCGGTGCCGAACCTGAGGTTTCCTCTCCAGTGCTAACATGGATCTTGGGGTACTACTGGAGTCTCCACAGGGGAGTCATCTTCGTCTCCAATGGGGGCATGCACGTGCGCTTTTCTCCCGAGCATTAGGAGCAGAGTCAATTTTCCCGTTGGGTTGATCAAGGGTTTCTTGTTTTCCCTCGAGGCTTTCCCACGAGGCTTTCCCACAGGGCTGTCCCACGTGCCACCATCGTGTGTGTCGGTCCTCCGCGTGAACGTCGAGGCAGTGCAGGGTAAACAAGTTCCTCTGGAAAGGACTGAGACATCTGGGGGACTCTTGGAATGGTGGAACGACCCTGGAGTTCCTCTCACCTTTCTTGTGGAGCGTGCCTCCTCTTGAGATGCGACAGGTACGACAGGAATTCTTTCCCGGCCAATCAGGGAAAGGATCCCTCACATTGAGCTAGGAGGGGGAATTGGGGCTCCTCTGGATGTGGGTGGTACCCTGGTGATTCCTATGTAGTGGCGACGGGTCTCTCGTGGAACTTCTTGAGTTGCAGCTATGGTGTGAAGGACCCTTTGGAAGTTCCAGAGGTTAGGTGTGATTAGCCTCGAGACGTCTCAGTGGAAATGGGCTTCATCTCGCCTGAAGGGGAGAATCTCCTTCATTTTCTCGAGTTGTGGCAGGTGCTCTCGACTTACGACGGGGACCTCAGGGACCCGTTCTGTTGGCCTTAGGAAAGACCAGTTCCCATGTGAGTTGCTAGAGGGCCTCTCGGGATTCCTCACCGGTAGATGCCGGGCCCAAGACCTTGTGTGGAGTGGGGCCAGAACCTGAGTATTCCTCTCCAGTGCTGACATGTTTTTGGGATACTTCTGAAGTCTCCCAAGGGGAATCAGTCCTCGTCTCGAGTGGGGCATGCGCATGCCCCTTCCTCCCGAGCTGTAGCAGCAGTGTCATGCTTCCCGTCGCGTGGATCAATGGATCTGTGGCTTTTCCTCTAGGCTTTTCCTAGAGGCTTTCCCACGAGGCTTTCCCACAGGGCTGTCCCCCGTGCCACCGTGGTGTGAGGCGATCCTCGGCATGAAAGTTTAGGCACTCTGTAAAAACAAGATCCTCTGGAATGGACTGAGACATCTGGGGACGCTTGAAATGGTGGCACGACCATGGAGTTCCTCTCTCCCTTCCTGTGGAGAGCGCCTCCACCTGAGATGCGACGGGAATGCCGGAAGTTCTTTCCCGACCAAGCAGGGAAAGGATCCCTCATCTCTAGCTAGGAGGATGAAACGGGGCTACTCTGGATGTGGGCAGGACCCTCGTGTTTCCTCTCGAGTGGAGATGGGAATGTCGGGGAACTTCTTGAGTTGCAGCAAGGGTGTGAAGGACCCTTTGGAAGTTCCAGAGATTAGATGTAATTAGCCTCGAGACACCTCATTGGAAATGGGCCTCATCTCGCCTGGAGGGAGAACCTCCTGGATTTTCTCGAGTTGCGGCAGGTGCTCCCGACTTACGACGGGGACGTCAGGGACCCGCTCTGGTGGCTTCATCAAAGGCCAGTCCCCATGCCAGATGCTGGGGGGCTTCTCTTGATAACTCTCCTGTTGATGCCCGGGCCGAACAACTTGTGTGGTTCGGGGCCGGAACCTGAGGTTTCCTCTGCAGTGCTGACATGGATATTGGGGCTCTTCTGGAGTCTCCCCTGGAGAGTCAATCCTCCTCTCAAGTGAGGGCACGCACGTGTGCTTTCCTCCCGAGCTGTAGCAGCAGGGTCACGCTTCCCGTCGTGTGGATCAAGGGATCTGTGGCTTTCCCTGGAGGCTTTCCCACGAGGCTTTCTCACAGGGCTTTCCCTCGTGCCACCGTGGTGTGAGTTGATCCTCAGCGTGAAAGTCGAGGCAGTGCAGGGAAAACAGGTTCCTCTGGATTGGACTGATGCTGGGAGCCAGTATGAGGACTCCCGTCCGTGATAACGTCATGAGGAAGAAAACTGACATAGGCATGGTGTGTTCAGACTTCAGGGACCCCTCTGGAAGTTCCTACGCACATACCCCAACAAAAATCTGCCGGCTTTTTTGCTCTGCTTTTCCACTCTTCTGACATTTTCTGGAAAAAGTCAATTCAGGGCTTTAGTCTTCAGCATTTGAAAGAGTGTTTCAATCCAAAAACCCCTCTGAATGCTTTCTAGCCTGCCTGCAGGACTCGTACAGCTGGGCATGTGATTGTTTGAGGCCTCCTTTCCCCAGGAGGCACAGGAAGCTTAAAGCATCCTAGGAATGTAGGGCATCCGAGGAGTCAAAATCTTTATAATAGGACTGATTAAAAGTTTCATTTTTTGGGTCAATGCTTGCTGCTAAATTTTCATATCCTTTATTTTTAGATAGAGTTGGTATATTAAAAAAACAAGTAGTAGACCTGGTATTAGGAACATTAGATCTTTGAGTTAAGTACCTTCTTTGTTATAACCCACTGCACCTTTGTTTTATAGAGATGTAACTTTAATGCTTTAAGGAAATGCAGATTAAAGAAAAACACTTCAGAGGAAACAAAATTAACATTCATTAAGGAAGAGAGCCAAAAAGTGTTTAACAAGCCTCTTGGCCAGAAGATAATGTAAATCACCAGAGACCTTTTGTATACAAAATGATGTACAGAAAGAGTCTGGGGTGCAAACGCTACATAATTTTGTGTTACCCATTGAACTCCATGTTTTATCAAAAGTATAAAAGGCTTTATGAACAATAAAGGATGGGGCCAGTTTCTCGGACCAGTTTCTCGAACTAGTCTCTCGGCCTGGTTTCTTGAGACTCAGGCTCCCCCCGTGTCTTTTTCTCTCTTTCTTCTTCTCTCCCTTTCCTTCTCTCTGCTTTTTACTTTAACTTCAGGCTGAATCTCCACCAGGGGCGCGGAGGCTCGCCAGGTCTACTTACTTGCCTGGCTGTTAAGACCTGCACGAAAGGGAGCTTAAGGTGAGGCACCCTTAGATATTCAAGCAGGGGCTGGTGGCCCAACGTAGATGGTGAAAATTCTTTGTCTGGAATTTTATTGGCCTTCCACGTAAACCAAGATATTCAGCCCTTTTCCTCCAGTTAATCTTCTTACTACACTATAATTTCTTAATCTAATCTTACATTAATAAATAAAAAAAGACTTTCCACGACAACGCCGTCCATCCGTCGAATTCCCTGGATCCAGCGGGGCTGGACCCCGGCAGACTGAGATATCTGGGGGACTCTTGGAATGGTGGCATGACCCTGGAGTTCCTCCGCCTTTCCTGTGGAGAGCGCCTCCTCATGAGATGCGACGGGAACACCGGGAATTCTTTCCCGAACATGCAGGGAAAGGATACCTGACCTCGAGGTAATGAGGTCGGAAACGGGGCTCTCTGGATGTGGGCGGGATTCTCGTGCTTCCTCTCGAGTGGAGTCAGGTATGTCGGGGAACTTCTTGAGTTGCAAGCAAGGGTGTGAAGGACCCTTTGGAAGTTCCAGATGTTAGGTATGGTTAGGCCTCGAGACGCCTCAGAGGAAAAGGGCCTCATCTCGCCTGGAGGGGAGAAACCTCCTGGATTTTCTCGAGTTGGCGGCAGGTGCTCTTGACTTACTACGGGGACCTCAGGGAACCGCTCTGGTGGCCTCAAGGAAAGGCCAGTCCCGCATGCGAGTTGCTCTGGGGCCTCTTCGGGATTCCTCTCCGCCGTGGATGCCCGGGGCGGGCCTAAGACCCTGTGTGGAGTCGGTGCCGGAACCTGAGGTTTCCTCTCCAGTGCTGACATGGATCTTGGGGTACTTTCTGAAGTCTCCCCAGGGGAGTTAGTCGTCGTCTTGTGTGGGGGGCATGAACGTGCCGCTTTCCTCCCGAGCTGTAGGCAGCAGTGCAACGCTTCCCTTCGCGTGGATCAAGGGATCTGTGGCTTTCCCTCGAGGCTTTCCCACGAGGCTTTTCCACAGTGCTGTCCCATGGTGCCATCGTGGTGTGAGTCGATCCTCGGCTAGAAATTTCGAGGCAGTGCAGGGAAATCAGGTTTCCCTGAAATGGACTAAGACATCTTGGGGGACTCTGGGAATGGTGGCACGACCCTGGAGTTCCTCTCGCCTTTCCTGTGGAGAGCACCTCCTCTTGAGCATGCGACAGGAACGCCCGGATTCTTTCCCGACCACGCAGGGAAAGGATCCCTCCTCTCGAGCTAGGGAGGCGGAAAACGGGGCTCCTCTGGATGTGGGCCGGGTCTCTGGTGCTTCCTCTCGAGTGGAGACGGGTATGTCGGGGAACTTCTTGAGTTGCAGCAAGGGTGTGAAGGGTCCTTTGAAGTTCCAAAGGTTTAGGTGTGATTAGCCTTGAGACGCCTCAGCGGAAATGGGCCTCATCACGCCTGGAGGTGAGAACCTCCTGGATTTTCTCTGAGTTGCGGCAGGTGCTCTTCAACTTACAAAGGGCACAATAGGGACCCGCTCTGTTGGCCTTAGGAAAGGCCAGTCCCCATGCGAGTTGCTCGGGGGGCCTCTCGGATTCCTCTCCCGACGATGCCGGGGCCTAAGACCTTGTGTGGAGTCGGTGCTGGAACCTGAGGATTCCTCTCCAGTGCTGACATGGATCTTGGGGTACTTCTGGAGTCTCCCCAGGGGAGTCAGTCCTGGTCTCGGAGTTTGGGTATGCACGTGCGCTTTCCTCCCGAGCTCTAGCAGCATTGTCACGCTCCCTTCGCGTGGAACAAGGGATCAGTGGCTTTCCCTCGAGGGTTTACCACGACGCTTCCACGGAGGCTTTCCCACAGGGCTTTCCCTCGTGCAACCGGTGGTGTGAGTCGATCCTCGGCTTGAAAGTGGAGGCAGTGCCAGGAAAACAGTTTTCCCTGGAATGGACTGAGACATCTTGGGGACTCTGGGAATGGTGGCACGACCCTGGAGTTCCTCTCGCCTTTCCTGTGGAGAGCGCCTCCTCTTGAGATGCGCCAGGAACGCCAGGAATTCTTTCCTGTCTACGCAGGGAAAGGATCCCTCCTCTCGAGCTAGGAGGCGGAAACGGGGCTCCTCTGGATGTGGGCGGGTCTCTGGTGCTTCCTCTCGGTGTGGAGACGGGTATGTCGGTGAACTTCTTGAGTTGCAGCAAGGGTGTGATGGACCCTTTGGAAGTTCCAGAGGTTAGGTGTGATTAGACTCGAGACGCCTCAGCGGAAATGGGCCTCATCTCGCCTGCAGGGGAGAACCTCCTGGGATTTTCTCGAGTTTCAGCAGGTGCTCTCCAGTTACGACCGGGACTTATGTAACCCGCTCTGGGTCCACTCAGGAAATGCCAGTCGACTTGCGAGTTGCTAAGGGGCCTCTCGGGATTCCTCTCGCGGTCGATGACGGGGCCTAAGACCTTGTTTGGAGTCGGTGCCCGAACCTGAGGTTTCCTCTCCAGTGCTAACATGGATCTTGGGGTACTACTGGAGTCTCCACAGGGGAGTCATCTTCGTCTCCAATGGGGGCATGCGCGTGCGCTTTTCTCCCGAGCATTAGGAGCAGAGTCAATTTTCCCGTTGGGTTGATCAAGGGGTTTCTTGTTTTCCCTCGGCTTTCCCACGAGGCTTTCCCACAGGGCTGTCCCACGTGCCACCATCGTGTGTGTCGGTCCTCCGCGTGAACGTCGAGGCAGTGCAGGGTAAACAAGTTCCTCTGGAAAGGACTGAGACATCTGGGGGACTCTTGGAATGGTGGAACGACCCTGGAGTTCCTCTCACCTTTCTTGTGGAGCGTGCCTCCTCTTGAGATGCGACAGGTACGACAGGAATTCTTTCCCGGCCAATCAGGGAAAGGATCCCTCACATTGAGCTAGGAGGGGGAATTGGGGCTCCTCTGGATGTGGGTGGTACCCTGGTGATTCCTATGTAGTGGCGACGGGTCTCTCGTGGAACTTCTTGAGTTGCAGCTATGGTGTGAAGGACCCTTTGGAAGTTCCAGAGGTTAGGTGTGATTAGCCTCGAGACGTCTCAGTGGAAATGGGCTTCATCTCGCCTGAAGGGGAGAATCTCCTTCATTTTCTCGAGTTGTGGCAGGTGCTCTCGACTTACGACGGGGACCTCAGGGACCCGTTCTGTTGGCCTTAGGAAAGACCAGTTCCCATGTGAGTTGCTAGAGGGCCTCTCGGGATTCCTCACCGGTAGATGCCGGGGCCCAAGACCTTGTGTGGAGTGGGGGCCAGAACCTGAGTATTCCTCTCCAGTGCTGACATGTTTTTGGGATACTTCTGAAGTCTCCCAAGGGGAATCAGTCCTCGTCTCGAGTGGGGGCATGCGCATGCCCCTTCCTCCCGAGCTGTAGCAGCAGTGTCATGCTTCCCGTCGCGTGGATCAATGGATCTGTGGCTTTTCCTCTAGGCTTTTCCTAGAGGCTTTCCCACGCTTTCCCACAGGGCTGTCCCCGTGCCACCGTGGTGTGAGGCGATCCTCGGCATGAAAGTTTAGGCACTCTGTAAAAACAAGATCCTCTGGAATGGACTGAGACATCTGGGGACGCTTGAAATGGTGGCACGACCATGGAGTTCCTCTCTCCCTTCCTGTGGAGAGCGCCTCCACCTGAGATGCGACGGGAATGCCGGAAGTTCTTTCCCGACCAAGCAGGGAAAGGATCCCTCATCTCTAGCTAGGAGGATGAAACGGGCTACTCTGGATGTGGGCAGGACCCTCGTGTTTCCTCTCGAGTGGAGATGGGAATGTCGGGGAACTTCTTGAGTTGCAGCAAGGGTGTGAAGGACCCTTTGGAAGTTCCAGAGATTAGATGTAATTAGCCTCGAGACACCTCATTGGAAATGGGCCTCATCTCGCCTGGAGGGAGAACCTCCTGGATTTTCTCGAGTTGCGGCAGGTGCTCCCGACTTACGACGGGGACGTCAGGGACCCGCTCTGGTGGCTTCATCAAAGGCCAGTCCCCATGCCAGATGCTGGGGGCTTCTCTTGATAACTCTCCTGTTGATGCCCGGCCGAACAACTTGTGTGGTTCGGGGCCGGAACCTGAGGTTTCCTCTGCAGTGCTGACATGGATATTGGGGCTCTTCTGGAGTCTCCCCTGGAGAGTCAATCCTCCTCTCAAGTGAGGGCACGCACGTGTGCTTTCCTCCCGAGCTGTAGCAGCAGGGTCACGCTTCCCGTCGTGTGGATCAAGGGATCTGTGGCTTTCCCTGGAGGCTTTCCCACGAGGCTTTCTCACAGGGCTTTCCCTCGTGCCACCGTGGTGTGAGTTGATCCTCAGCGTGAAAGTCGAGGCAGTGCAGGGAAAACAGGTTCCTCTGGATTGGACTGATGCTGGGAGCCAGTATGAGGACTCCCGTCCGTGATAACGTCATGAGGAAGAAAACTGACATAGGCATGGTGTGTTCAGACTTCAGGGACCCCTCTGGAAGTTCCTACGCACATACCCCAACAAAAATCTGCCGGCTTTTTTGCTCTGCTTTTCCACTCTTCTGACATTTTCTGGAAAAAGTCAATTCAGGGCTTTAGTCTTCAGCATTTGAAAGAGTGTTTCAATCCAAAAACCCTCTGAATGCTTTCTAGCCTGCCTGCAGGACTCGTACAGCTGGGCATGTGATTGTTTGAGGCCTCCTTTCCCCAGGAGGCACAGGAAGCTTAAAGCATCCTAGGAATGTAGGGGCATCCGAGGAGTCAAAATCTTTATAATAGGACTGATTAAAAGTTTCATTTTTTGGGTCAATGCTTGCTGCTAAATTTTCATATCCTTTATTTTTAGATAGAGTTGGTATATTAAAAAAACAAGTAGTAGACCTGGTATTAGGAACATTAGATCTTTGAGTTAAGTACCTTCTTTGTTATAACCCACTGCACCTTTGTTTTATAGAGATGTAACTTTAATGCTTTAAGGAAATGCAGATTAAAGAAAAACACTTCAGAGGAAACAAAATTAACATTCATTAAGGAAGAGAGCCAAAAAGTGTTTAACAAGCCTCTTGGCCAGAAGATAATGTAAATCACCAGAGACCTTTTGTATACAAAATGATGTACAGAAAGAGTCTGGGGTGCAAACGCTACATAATTTTGTGTTACCCATTGAACTCCATGTTTTATCAAAAGTATAAAAGGCTTTATGAACAATAAAGGATGGGGCCAGTTTCTCGGACCAGTTTCTCGAACTAGTCTCTCGGCCTGGTTTCTTGAGACTCAGGCTCCCCCGTGTCTTTTTCTCTCTTTCTTCTTCTCTCCCTTTCCTTCTCTCTGCTTTTTACTTTAACTTCAGGCTGAATCTCCACCAGGGGCGCGGAGGCTCGCCAGGTCTACTTACTTGCCTGGCTGTTAAGACCTGCACGAAAGGGAGCTTAAGGTGAGGCACCCTTAGATATTCAAGCAGGGGCTGGTGGCCCAACGTAGATGGTGAAAATTCTTTGTCTGGAATTTTATTGGCCTTCCACGTAAACCAAGATATTCAGCCCTTTTCCTCCAGTTAATCTTCTTACTACACTATAATTTCTTAATCTAATCTTACATTAATAAATAAAAAAGACTTTCCACGACAACGCCGTCCATCCGTCGAATTCCCTGGATCCAGCGGGGCTGGACCCCGGCAGACTGAGATATCTGGGGGACTCTTGGAATGGTGGCATGACCCTGGAGTTCCTCCGCCTTTCCTGTGGAGAGCGCCTCCTCATGAGATGCGACGGGAACACCGGGAATTCTTTCCCGAACATGCAGGGAAAGGATACCTGACCTCGAGGTATGAGGCGGAAACGGGGCTCCTCTGGATGTGGGCGGGATTCTCGTGCTTCCTCTCGAGTGGAGTCAGGTATGTCGGGGAACTTCTTGAGTTGCAGCAAGGGTGTGAAGGACCCTTTGGAAGTTCCAGATGTTAGGTATGGTTAGCCTCGAGACGCCTCAGAGGAAAAGGGCCTCATCTCGCCTGGAGGGGAGAACCTCCTGGATTTTCTCGAGTTGCGGCAGGTGCTCTTGACTTACTACGGGGACCTCAGGGAACCGCTCTGGTGGCCTCAGGAAAGGCCAGTCCCCATGCGAGTTGCTCTGGGGCCTCTCGGGATTCCTCTCCCGTCGATGCCGGGGCCTAAGACCCTGTGTGGAGTCGGTGCCGGAACCTGAGGTTTCCTCTCCAGTGCTGACATGGATCTTGGGGTACTTCTGAAGTCTCCCCAGGGGAGTTAGTCGTCGTCTTGTGTGGGGGCATGAACGTGCGCTTTCCTCCCGAGCTGTAGCAGCAGTGCAACGCTTCCCTTCGCGTGGATCAAGGGATCTGTGGCTTTCCCGAGGCTTTCCCACGAGGCTTTCCACAGTGCTGTCCCATGTGCCATCGTGGTGTGAGTCGATCCTCGGCTAGAAATTCGAGGCAGTGCAGGGAAATCAGGTTTCCCTGAAATGGACTAAGACATCTGGGGGACTCTGGGAATGGTGGCACGACCCTGGAGTTCCTCTCGCCTTTCCTGTGAGAGCACCTCCTCTTGAGATGCGACAGGAACGCCCGGAATTTTTCCCGACCACGCAGGGAAAGGATCCCTCCTCTCGAGCTAGGAGGCGGAAACGGGGCTCCTCTGGATGTGGGCCGGTCTCTGGTGCTTCCTCTCGAGTGGAGACGGGTATGTCGGGAAACTCTTGAGTTGCAGCAAGGGTGTGAAGGGTCCTTTGGAAGTTCCAAGGTTAGGTGTGATTAGCCTTGAGACGCCTCAGGGAAATGCCTCTCGATCACGCTGGAG
>NW_017191582.1:0-10714 GCF_001704415.2 Capra hircus
TCAGTGCTAGTATCTAGTGAAGGTTCTCAGCCCACTGTCGCCTTCTTGGAGCCACAGGGACCACGCTGGACAACCCGGCAGCCGTTTCTCCTCCGCTGGAATACCAGCGACACCTGGATCAACCACAGGAAGGTCAGCGGGAGCGGGGACACCGGGTGTAGATTCCAGCAAACTGCCAAGATTATCTGCAGCTGCAGGGACGGCTGCTGGAGGATTAGGAACCAGTGTGCCTTCAGCTGAGACATCAGGAAAGCAGGTCATCAGTACCTGGAGGGTCGGCAACCCCTCAACAACCTGGCGCACTTTCCGAGTCCACCACCCTATTGCCTGGGCTTACAAGCACGAGTGCTAGAATAGGATCTGAGCCGGGTCTACCTTCAGCTGGAGTATCAGGCTTGCCTGGCTCCACACCAGGAGGATCTGCAGCAACCGGAGGAAGTGGTGCAGGGTCAGCGGCTACTGCCCCATTCTCAGGAGAACCCAGGACCACTGTTATATCAGGAACCAACGTACCTGTCTCTGGAGCACCAGTGACCCCGGGATCATCGGCAGGACGTTCGGAAGCAACCGCAGCGCGTGCTCAAGCGTCAGGGACCCCTTCCCCATCGTCTGGAGCAACAGGGGCAACTGTTATAGGATCAGGAAGCAGCATACCTTCATCTGGAGCACCTGGAACCCCTGAACCATCCACCGTAGGAGCAGGAGCAAGCGGAAGCCCTCCTGTCGGGTCCGAGCCAACCGTCACCCTATCTGGAGCAACGGGGACTGATTTCATAAGACCCGGGACCCGCTTCCCTGTATCTGGAGGAGCAGTGAGCCCTGCATCATCACCAGGAGGGTCATCAGCAACTGCAGGACCCGGTGCAGGTTCAGAAACACCTGTGCGGGTTTCTGGAGCAACAGGGACTGATGCCTTCAGATCTGGAACCAGCGTACCTCTATCTGGAGCAGCAGTGAGCCCTGGATCATCGCCAGGAGGGTCAGGAGCAACTGCAGTATCTAGTGAAGGTTCTCAGCCCACTGTCGCCTTCTCTGGAGCCACAGGGACCACGGCTGGACAACCCGGCAGCCGTTTCTCCTCCGCTGGAATACCAGCGACACCTGGATCAACCACAGGAAGGTCAGCGGAGCGGGGACACCGGGTGTAGATTCCCAGCAAACTGCCAGATTATCTGCAGCTGCAGGGACGGCTGCTGGAGGATTAGGAACCAGTGTGCCTTCAGCTGAGACATCAGGAAGCAGGTCATCAGTACCTGGAGGGTCGGCAACCCTCAACAACCTGGCGCACTTTCCGAGTCCACCACCCTATTGCCTGGGCTTACAAGCACGAGTGCTAGAATAGGATCTGAGCCCGGTCTACCTTCAGCTGGAGTATCAGGCTTGCCTGGCTCCACACCAGGAGGATCTGCAGCAACCGGAGGAAGTGGTGCAGGGTCAGCGGCTACTGCCCCATTCTCAGGAGAACCAGGACCACTGTTATATCAGGAACCAACGTACCTGTCTCTGGAGCACCAGTGACCCCGGGATCATCGGCAGGACGTTCGGAAGCAACCGCAGCGCGTGCTCAAGCGTCAGGGACCCTTCCCCATCGTCTGGAGCAACAGGGGCAACTGTTATAGGATCAGGAAGCAGCATACCTTCATCTGGAGCACCTGGAACCCTGAACCATCCACCGTAGGAGCAGGAGCAAGCGGAAGCCCTCCTGTCGGGTCCGAGCCAACCGTCACCCTATCTGGAGCAACGGGGACTGATTTCATAAGACCCGGGACCCGCTTCCCTGTATCTGGAGGAGCAGTGAGCCCTGCATCATCACCAGGAGGGTCATCAGCACTGCAGGACCCGGTGCAGGTTCAGAAACACCTGTGCGGGTTTCTGGAGCAACAGGGACTGAGATCTGGAACCAGCGTACCTCTATCTGGAGCAGCAGTGAGCCCTGGATCATCGCCAGGAGGGTCAGGAGCAACTGCAGTATCTAGTGAAGGTTCTCAGCCCACTGTCGCCTTCTCTGGAGCCACAGGGACCACGGCTGGACAACCCGGCAGCCGTTTCTCCTCCGCTGGAATACCAGCGACACCTGGATCAACCACAGGAAGGTCAGCGGGAGCGGGGACACCGGGTGTAGATTCCCAGCAAACTGCCAGATTATCTGCAGCTGCAGGGACGGCTGCTGGAGGATTAGGAACCAGTGTGCCTTCAGCTGAGACATCAGGAAGCAGGTCATCAGTACCTGGAGGGTCGGCAACCCCTCAACAACCCTGGCGCACTTTCCGAGTCCACCACCCTATTGCCTGGGCTTACAAGCACGAGTGCTAGAATAGGATCTGAGCCCGGTCTACCTTCAGCTGGAGTATCAGGCTTGCCTGGCTCCACACCAGGAGGATCTGCAGCAACCGGAGGAAGTGGTGCAGGGTCAGCGGCTACTGCCCCATTCTCAGGAGAACCCAGGACCACTGTTATATCAGGAACCAACGTACCTGTCTCTGGAGCACCAGTGACCCCGGGATCATCGGCAGGACGTTCGGAAGCAACCGCAGCGCGTGCTCAAGCGTCAGGGACCCTTCCCCATCGTCTGGAGCAACAGGGGCAACTGTTATAGGATCAGGAAGCAGCATACCTTCATCTGGAGCACCTGGAACCCCTGAACCATCCACCGTAGGAGCAGGAGCAAGCGGAAGCCCTCCTGTCGGGGTCCGAGCCAACCGTCACCCTATCTGGAGCAACGGGGACTGATTTCATAAGACCCGGGACCCGCTTCCCTGTATCTGGAGGAGCAGTGAGCCCTGCATCATCACCAGGAGGGTCATCAGCAACTGCAGGACCCGGTGCAGGTTCAGAAACACCTGTGCGGGTTTCTGGAGCAACAGGGACTGATGCCTTCAGATCTGGAACCAGCGTACCTCTATCTGGAGCAGCAGTGAGCCCTGGATCATCGCCAGGAGGGTCAGGAGCAACTGCAGTATCTAGTGAAGGTTCTCAGCCCACTGTCGCCTTCTCTGGAGCCACAGGGACCACGGCTGGACAACCCGGCAGCCGTTTCTCCTCCGCTGGAATACCAGCGACACCTGGATCAACCACAGGAAGGTCAGCGGGAGCGGGGACACCGGTGTAGATTCCAGCAAACTGCCAGATTATCTGCAGCTGCAGGGACGGCTGCTGGAGGATTAGGAACCAGTGTGCCTTCAGCTGAGACATCAGGAAGCAGGTCATCAGTACGGAGGGTCGGCAACCCCTCAACAACCTGGCGCACTTTCCGAGTCCACCACCCTATTGCCTGGGCTTACAAGCACGAGTGGAGAGCGGTCTACCTTCAGCTGGAGTATCAGGCTTGCCTGGCTCCACACCAGGAGGATCTGCAGCAACCGGAGGAAGTGGTGCAGGGTCAGCGGCTACTGCCCCATTCTCAGGAGAACCCAGGACCACTGTTATATCAGGAACCAACGTACCTGTCTCTGGAGCACCAGTGACCCGGGATCATCGGCAGGACGTTCGAAAGCAACCGCAGCGCGTGCTCAAGCGTCAGGGACCCCTTCCCCCATCGTCTGGAGCAACAGGGGCAACTGTTATAGGATCAGGAAGCAGCATACCTTCATCTGGAGCACCTGGAACCCTGAACCATCCACCGTAGGAGCAGGAGCAAGCGGAAGCCCTCCTGTCGGGTCCGAGCCGTCACCCTATCTGGAGCAACGGGGACTGATTTCATAAGACCCGGGACCCGCTTCCCTGTATCTGGAGGAGCAGTGAGCCCTGCATCATCACCAGGAGGGTCATCAGCAACTGCAGGACCCGGTGCAGGTTCAGAAACACCTGTGCGGGTTTCTGGAGCAACAGGGACTGATGCCTTCAGATCTGGAACCAGCGTACCTCTATCTGGAGGGTGAGCCTGGATCATCGCCAGGAGGGTCAGGAGCAACTGCAGTATCTAGTGAAGGTTCTCAGCCCACTGTCGCCTTCTCTGGAGCCACAGGGACCACGGCTGGACAACCCGGCAGCCGTTTCTCCTCCGCTGGAATACCAGCGACACCTGGATCAACCACAGGAAGGTCAGCGGGAGCGGGACACCGGGTGTAGATTCCCAGCAAACTGCCAGATTATCTGCAGCTGCAGGGACGGCTGCTGGAGGATTAGGAACCAGTGTGCCTTCAGCTGAGACATCAGGAAGCAGGTCATCAGTACCTGGAGGGTCGGCAACCCCTCAACAACCTGGCGCACTTTCCGAGTCCACCACCCTATTGCCTGGGCTTACAAGCACGAGTGCTAGAATAGGATCTGAGCCCGGTCTACCTTCAGCTGGAGTATCAGGCTTGCCTGGCTCCACACCAGGAGGATCTGCAGCAACCGGAGGAAGTGGTGCAGGGTCAGCGGCTACTGCCCCATTCTCAGGAGAACCCAGGACCACTGTTATATCAGGAACCAACGTACCTGTCTCTGGAGCACCAGTGACCCCGGGATCATCGGCAGGACGTTCGGAAGCAACCGCAGCGCGTGCTCAAGCGTCAGGGACCCCTTCCCCATCGTCTGGAGCAACAGGGGCAACTGTTATAGGATCAGGAAGCAGCATACCTTCATCTGGAGCACCTGGAACCCCTGAACCATCCACCGTAGGAGCAGGAGCAAGCGGAAGCCCTCCTGTCGGGTCCGAGCCAACCGTCACCCTATCTGGAGCAACGGGGACTGATTTCATAAGACCCGGGACCCGCTTCCCTGTATCTGGAGGAGCAGTGAGCCCTGCATCATCACCAGGAGGGTCATCAGCAACTGCAGGACCCGGTGCAGGTTCAGAAACACCTGTGCGGGTTTCTGGAGCAACAGGGACTGATGCCTTCAGATCTGGAACCAGCGTACCTCTATCTGGAGCAGCAGTGAGCCCTGGATCATCGCCAGGAGGGTCAGGAGCAACTGCAGTATCTAGTGAAGGTTCTCAGCCCACTGTCGCCTTCTCTGGGAGCCACAGGGACCACGGCTGGACAACCCGGCAGCCGTTTCTCCTCCGCTGGAATACCAGCGACACCTGGATCAACCACAGGAAGGTCAGCGGGAGCGGGGACACCGGGTGTAGATTCCCAGCAAACTGCCAGATTATCTGCAGCTGCAGGGACGGCTGCTGGAGGATTAGGAACCAGTGTGCCTTCAGCTGAGACATCAGGAAGCAGGTCATCAGTACCTGGAGGGTCGGCAACCCCTCAACAACCTGGCGCACTTTCCGAGTCCACCACCCTATTGCCTGGGCTTACAAGCACGAGTGCTAGAATAGGATCTGAGCCCGGTCTACCTTCAGCTGGAGTATCAGGCTTGCCTGGCTCCACACCAGGAGGATCTGCAGCAACCGGAGGAAGTGGTGCAGGGTCAGCGGCTACTGCCCCATTCTCAGGAGAACCCAGGACCACTGTTATATCAGGAACCAACGTACCTGTCTCTGGAGCACCAGTGACCCCGGGATCATCGGCAGGACGTTCGGAAGCAACCGCAGCGCGTGCTCAAGCGTCAGGGACCCCTTCCCCATCGTCTGGAGCAACAGGGGCAACTGTTATAGGATCAGGAAGCAGCATACCTTCATCTGGAGCACCTGGAACCCTGAACCATCCACCGTAGGAGCAGGAGCAAGCGGAAGCCCTCCTGTCGGGTCCGAGCCAACCGTCACCCTATCTGGAGCAACGGGGACTGATTTCATAAGACCCGGGACCCGCTTCCCTGTATCTGGAGGAGCAGTGAGCCCTGCATCATCACCAGGAGGGTCATCAGCAACTGCAGGACCCGGTGCAGGTTCAGAAACACCTGTGCGGGTTTCTGGAGCAACAGGGACTGATGCCTTCAGATCTGGAACCAGCGTACCTCTATCTGGAGCAGCAGTGAGCCCTGGATCATCGCCAGGAGGGTCAGGAGCAACTGCAGTATCTAGTGAAGGTTCTCAGCCCACTGTCGCCTTCTCTGGAGCCACAGGGACCACGGCTGGACAACCCGGCAGCCGTTTCTCCTCCGCTGGAATACCAGCGACACCTGGATCAACCACAGGAAGGTCAGCGGAGCGGGGACACCGGGTGTAGATTCCCAGCAAACTGCCAGATTATCTGCAGCTGCAGGGACGGCTGCTGGAGGATTAGGAACCAGTGTGCCTTCAGCTGAGACATCAGGAAGCAGGTCATCAGTACCTGGAGGGTCGGCAACCCCTCAACAACCTGGCGCACTTTCCGAGTCCACCACCCTATTGCCTGGGCTTACAAGCACGAGTGCTAGAATAGGATCTGAGCCCGGTCTACCTTCAGCTGGAGTATCAGGCTTGCCTGGCTCCACACCAGGAGGATCTGCAGCAACCGGAGGAAGTGGTGCAGGGTCAGCGGCTACTGCCCCATTCTCAGGAGAACCCAGGACCACTGTTATATCAGGAACCAACGTACCTGTCTCTGGAGCACCAGTGACCCCGGGATCATCGGCAGGACGTTCGGAAGCAACCGCAGCGCGTGCTCAAGCGTCAGGGACCCCTTCCCCATCGTCTGGAGCAACAGGGGCAACTGTTATAGGATCAGGAAGCAGCATACCTTCATCTGGAGCACCTGGAACCCCTGAACCATCCACCGTAGGAGCAGGAGCAAGCGGAAGCCCTCCTGTCGGGTCCGAGCCAACCGTCACCCTATCTGGAGCAACGGGGACTGATTTCATAAGACCCGGGACCCGCTTCCCTGTATCTGGAGGAGCAGTGAGCCCTGCATCATCACCAGGAGGGTCATCAGCAACTGCAGGACCCGGTGCAGGTTCAGAAACACCTGTGCGGGTTTCTGGAGCAACAGGGACTGATGCCTTCAGATCTGGAACCAGCGTACCTCTATCTGGAGCAGCAGTGAGCCCTGGATCATCGCCAGGAGGGTCAGGAGCAACTGCAGTATCTAGTGAAGGTTCTCAGCCCACTGTCGCCTTCTCTGGAGCCACAGGGACCACGGCTGGACAACCCGGCAGCCGTTTCTCCTCCGCTGGAATACCAGCGACACCTGGATCAACCACAGGAAGGTCAGCGGGAGCGGGGACACCGGGTGTAGATTCCCAGCAAACTGCCAGATTATCTGCAGCTGCAGGGACGGCTGCTGGAGGATTAGGAACCAGTGTGCCTTCAGCTGAGACATCAGGAAGCAGGTCATCAGTACCTGGAGGGTCGGCAACCCCTCAACAACCTGGCGCACTTTCCGAGTCCACCACCCTATTGCCTGGGCTTACAAGCACGAGTGCTAGAATAGGATCTGAGCCCGGTCTACCTTCAGCTGGAGTATCAGGCTTGCCTGGCTCCACACCAGGAGGATCTGCAGCAACCGGAGGAAGTGGTGCAGGGTCAGCGGCTACTGCCCCATTCTCAGGAGAACCCAGGACCACTGTTATATCAGGAACCAACGTACCTGTCTCTGGAGCACCAGTGACCCCGGGATCATCGGCAGGACGTTCGGAAGCAACCGCAGCGCGTGCTCAAGCGTCAGGGACCCCTTCCCCATCGTCTGGAGCAACAGGGGCAACTGTTATAGGATCAGGAAGCAGCATACCTTCATCTGGAGCACCTGGAACCCCTGAACCATCCACCGTAGGAGCAGGAGCAAGCGGAAGCCCTCCTGTCGGGTCCGAGCCAACCGTCACCCTATCTGGAGCAACGGGGACTGATTTCATAAGACCCGGGACCCGCTTCCCTGTATCTGGAGGAGCAGTGAGCCCTGCATCATCACCAGGAGGGTCATCAGCAACTGCAGGACCCGGTGCAGGTTCAGAAACACCTGTGCGGGTTTCTGGAGCAACAGGGACTGATGCCTTCAGATCTGGAACCAGCGTACCTCTATCTGGAGCAGCAGTGAGCCCTGGATCATCGCCAGGAGGGTCAGGAGCAACTGCAGTATCTAGTGAAGGTTCTCAGCCCACTGTCGCCTTCTCTGGAGCCACAGGGACCACGGCTGGACAACCCGGCAGCCGTTTCTCCTCCGCTGGAATACCAGCGACACCTGGATCAACCACAGGAAGGTCAGCGGGAGCGGGGACACCGGGTGTAGATTCCCAGCAAACTGCCAGATTATCTGCAGCTGCAGGGACGGCTGCTGGAGGATTAGGAACCAGTGTGCCTTCAGCTGAGACATCAGGAAGCAGGTCATCAGTACCTGGAGGGTCGGCAACCCCTCAACAACCTGGCGCACTTTCCGAGTCCACCACCCTATTGCCTGGGCTTACAAGCACGAGTGCTAGAATAGGATCTGAGCCCGGTCTACCTTCAGCTGGAGTATCAGGCTTGCCTGGCTCCACACCAGGAGGATCTGCAGCAACCGGAGGAAGTGGTGCAGGGTCAGCGGCTACTGCCCCATTCTCAGGAGAACCCAGGACCACTGTTATATCAGGAACCAACGTACCTGTCTCTGGAGCACCAGTGACCCCGGGATCATCGGCAGGACGTTCGGAAGCAACCGCAGCGCGTGCTCAAGCGTCAGGGACCCCTTCCCCATCGTCTGGAGCAACAGGGGCAACTGTTATAGGATCAGGAAGCAGCATACCTTCATCTGGAGCACCTGGAACCCTGAACCATCCACCGTAGGAGCAGGAGCAAGCGGAAGCCCTCCTGTCGGGTCCGAGCCAACCGTCACCCTATCTGGAGCAACGGGGACTGATTTCATAAGACCCGGGACCCGCTTCCCTGTATCTGGAGGAGCAGTGAGCCCTGCATCATCACCAGGAGGGTCATCAGCAACTGCAGGACCCGGTGCAGGTTCAGAAACACCTGTGCGGGTTTCTGGAGCAACAGGGACTGATGCCTTCAGATCTGGAACCAGCGTACCTCTATCTGGAGCAGCAGTGAGCCCTGGATCATCGCCAGGAGGGTCAGGAGCAACTGCAGTATCTAGTGAAGGTTCTCAGCCCACTGTCGCCTTCTCTGGAGCCACAGGGACCACGGCTGGACAACCCGGCAGCCGTTTCTCCTCCGCTGGAATACCAGCGACACCTGGATCAACCACAGGAAGGTCAGCGGGAGCGGGGACACCGGGTGTAGATTCCCAGCAAACTGCCAGATTATCTGCAGCTGCAGGGACGGCTGCTGGAGGATTAGGAACCAGTGTGCCTTCAGCTGAGACATCAGGAAGCAGGTCATCAGTACCTGGAGGGTCGGCAACCCCTCAACAACCTGGCGCACTTTCCGAGTCCACCACCCTATTGCCTGGGCTTACAAGCACGAGTGCTAGAATAGGATCTGAGCCCGGTCTACCTTCAGCTGGAGTATCAGGCTTGCCTGGCTCCACACCAGGAGGATCTGCAGCAACCGGAGGAAGTGGTGCAGGGTCAGCGGCTACTGCCCCATTCTCAGGAGAACCCAGGACCACTGTTATATCAGGAACCAACGTACCTGTCTCTGGAGCACCAGTGACCCCGGGATCATCGGCAGGACGTTCGGAAGCAACCGCAGCGCGTGCTCAAGCGTCAGGGACCCCTTCCCCATCGTCTGGAGCAACAGGGGCAACTGTTATAGGATCAGGAAGCAGCATACCTTCATCTGGAGCACCTGGAACCCCTGAACCATCCACCGTAGGAGCAGGAGCAAGCGGAAGCCCTCCTGTCGGGTCCGAGCCAACCGTCACCCTATCTGGAGCAACGGGGACTGATTTCATAAGACCCGGGACCCGCTTCCCTGTATCTGGAGGAGCAGTGAGCCCTGCATCATCACCAGGAGGGTCATCAGCAACTGCAGGACCCGGTGCAGGTTCAGAAACACCTGTGCGGGTTTCTGGAGCAACAGGGACTGATGCCTTCAGATCTGGAACCAGCGTACCTCTATCTGGAGCAGCAGTGAGCCCTGGATCATCGCCAGGAGGGTCAGGAGCAACTGCAGTATCTAGTGAAGGTTCTCAGCCCACTGTCGCCTTCTCTGGAGCCACAGGGACCACGGCTGGACAACCGGCAGCCGTTTCTCCTCCGCTGGAATACCAGCGACACCTGGATCAACCACAGGAAGGTCAGCGGGAGCGGGGACACCGGGTGTAGATTCCCAGCAAACTGCCAGATTATCTGCAGCTGCAGGGACGGCTGCTGGAGGATTAGGAACCAGTGTGCCTTCAGCTGAGACATCAGGAAGCAGGTCATCAGTACCTGGAGGGTCGGCAACCCCTCAACAACCTGGCGCACTTTCCGAGTCCACCACCCTATTGCCTGGGCTTACAAGCACGAGTGCTAGAATAGGATCTGAGCCCGGTCTACCTTCAGCTGGAGTATCAGGCTTGCCTGGCTCCACACCAGGAGGATCTGCAGCAACCGGAGGAAGTGGTGCAGGGTCAGCGGCTACTGCCCCATTCTCAGGAGAACCCAGGACCACTGTTATATCAGGAACCAACGTACCTGTCTCTGGAGCACCAGTGACCCCGGGATCATCGGCAGGACGTTCGGAAGCAACCGCAGCGCGTGCTCAAGCGTCAGGGACCCCTTCCCCATCGTCTGGAGCAACAGGGGCAACTGTTATAGGATCAGGAAGCAGCATACCTTCATCTGGAGCACCTGGAACCCCTGACCATCCACCGTAGGAGCAGGAGCAAGCGGAAGCCCTCCTGTCGGGTCCGAGCCAACCGTCACCCTATCTGGAGCAACGGGGACTGATTTCATAAGACCCGGGACCCGCTTCCCTGTATCTGGAGGAGCAGTGAGCCCTGCATCATCACCAGGAGGGTCATCAGCAACTGCAGGACCCGGTGCAGGTTCAGAAACACCTGTGCGGGTT
>NW_017191583.1:0-10714 GCF_001704415.2 Capra hircus
GGGGCTGGACCCCGGCACACTGAGATATCTGGGGGACTCTTGGAATGACTGGCACGACACTGGAGTTTCTCTCTCGCCTTTCCTGTGGAGAGCGCTTCCTCTTGAGATGCGACGGGAACACCGGGAATTCTTTCCGGAACATACAGGGAAAGATACCTGACCGCGAGGTACGAGGCAGAAACGGGGCTCCTCTGGATGTGGGTGGGACTCTCGTGCTTCCTCTCGAGTGGAGTCAGGTATGTTGGGGAACTTCTTGAGTTGTAGCAAGGGTGTGAAGGACCCTTTGGAAGTTCCAGGGGTTAGTGTGATTAGCCTCGAGACACCTGAGCGGAAATGGGCCTGATCTCGCCTGGAGGGAGAACCTCCTGGATTTTCTCGAGTTTCGGCAGGTGCTCTTGACTTACGACTGGGACCTCAGGGACCCGCCTGGTGGCCTCAGGAAAGGCCAGTCCCCATGCGAGTTGCTGGGGGCCTCTCGGGATTCCTCTCCCTTCGACGCCGGGGCCTAAGACCTTGTGTGGAGTCGGTGCCGGAACCTGAGGATTCCTCTCCAGTGCTGACATGCATCTTACGGTACTTCTGGAGTCTCCCCAGGGGAGTCAGTCCTCGTCTCGAGTGGGGGCATGCACGTTCGCTTTCCTCCCGAGCTGTAGCAGAACTGTCACGCTTCCCTTCCCTTGGATCAAGGGATCTGTGGCTTTCCTCGAGGCTTTCCCAGTTGGCTTTCCCACGAGGCTTTCCCACAGGGCTGTCCCACGTGCCACCGTGGTGTGAGTCGATCCTCGGCTTGAAAGTCGAAGCAGTGCAGGGAAAACAGTTTTCCCTGGAATGGACTGAGACATCTGGGGACTCTGGGAATGGTGGCACGACCCTGGAGTTCCTCTCGCCTTTCCTGTGGAGAGCGCCTCCTCTTGAGATGAGACAGGAACGCCGGGAGTTCTTTCCTGACCATGCAGGGAAAGGATCCCTCCTCTCGACGCTAGGAGGCGGAAACGGGGCTCCTCTGTATGTGGGCGGGACTCTCGTTCTTCTCTCGAGTGGAGTCGGGTATGTAGGGGATCTTCTTGAGTTGCAGCAAGGGTGTGAAGGACCCTTTGGAAGTTCAGAGGTTAGGTTGTGATTAGACTCGAGACCGTCTCAGCGGAAATGGGCCTCATCTCGCCTGCAGGGGAGAACCTCCTGGGTTTTCTCGAGTTTCAGCAGGTGCTCTCCAGTTACGACCGGGACTTATGTAACCCGCTCTGGTCCGCTCAGGTAATGCCAGTCGACTTGCGAGTTGCTAAGGGGCCTCTCGGGATTCCTCTCCGTCGATGCGGGGGCTAAGATCTTGTGTGGAGTCGGTGTCGGAACCTGAGGATTCCTCTCCAATGCTGACATGGATCTTGGGTACTTCTGGAGTCTCCCCAGGGGAGTCAGTCCTCGTCTCGAGGGGGGATGCACGTGCGCTTTCCTCCGAACTGTAGCAGCAGTGTCGCGCTTCCCTTCGCGTGGATCAAGTGATCTGTGCTTCCCTTGAGGCTTTCCCATGAGGCTTTCCCACGAGGCTTTCCCACAGGGCTGTCCCACATGACACCGTGTGTGAGTCGATCCTCGCCTTGAAAGTCGAGGCAGTGCAGGGAATACAGGTTTCCCTGGAATGGACTGAGACATGTGGGGGACTCTGGAATGGTGGCACGACCCTGGAATTCCTCTCGCCTTTCCTGTGGGAGAGCGCCTCCTCTTGAGATGGGATGGTAACGCCGGTAATCTTTCCCCACCAGGCAGGGAAAGGATTCTCCTCTCGAACTAGGAAGCGGAAAACAGGGCTCCTCTGGATGTTGGCGGAACTCTCGTGCTTCCTCTCGAGTGAGACGGGTATGTCGGGGAACTTCTTGAGTTGCAGCAAGGGTGTGAAGGACCCTTTGGAAGTTTCAGATGATAGATGTGATTAGCCTCGAGACGCCGCAGTGGAAATTCCTCTCCAGTGCTGACATGGATCTTGGGGTACTTCTGGAGTCTCCCAGGGGAGTCAGTCCTCGTCTCGAGGGGGGATTCACGTGCGCTTTCCTCCCGAGCTGTAGCAGCAGTGTCGCGCGCTTCCCTTCGCGGTGGATCAAGGGATCTGTGGCTTTCCCTCGAGGCTTTTCCCACGAGTCTTTCCCACGAGGCTTTCCCAAAGGGCTGTCCCACGTGCCACCGTGGTGTGAGTCGATCCACGGCTTGAACGTCGAGGTAGTGCAGGGAAAACAGATTTCCCTGGAATGGACTGAGACATCTGTGGAACTCTGGGAATGGTGGCCACGACCCTGGAGTTCCTCTCGCCTTTCCTGTGGAGAGGCCTCTTCTTGGGATGCGACGGGAATACCGGGAATTTTTTCCCTACCACGCAGGGACAGGATCCCTCCTCTCGAGCTCTGAGACGGAAACAGGGCACCTCTGGATATGGCGGAACTCTAGTGCATCCTCTCGAGTGGAGTCGGGTATGTCGGTGAACTTCTTGAGTTGGCAGCAAGGGTGTGAAGGACCCTTTGGAAGTTCCAGAGGTTAGGTGTGATTAGCCTCGAGACGCCTTAGCGGAAATGGGCCTCATCTCGCCTGCAGGGGAGAACCTCCTGGATTTTCTCGAGTTGTGGCAGATGCTCTTGACTTATGACGGGGACCTCAGGGACCCGCTCTCGTGGCCTCAGTAAAGGCAAGTACCCCATGCGAGTTTGCACGGGGCCACTCGGGATTCCTCTCCCGTCGATGCCGGGGACTAAGACCTTGGGTGGATTCGGTGCCCGGAACCTGAGGTTTCCTCTCCAGTGCTGACATGGATCTTGGGGTACTTCTGGAGTCTCCCCAGGGGAGTTAGTCCTTGTCTCGAGTGGTGGCATGCACGTGGGCTTTCCTCCAGAGCAGTAGCAGCAGGGTCATATTTCTGTCGTGTGGATCAAAGGATCTGTGGCTTTCGCTTGAGGCTTTTCCACGAGGATTTCCCACGAGGCTTTCCACAGGGCTGTCCCACGTGCCACCGTGGTGTGAGTCGATCCTCGCTTGAAAGTAGAGGCAGTGCAGGGAAAACAGGTTTCCCTGGAATGGACTGAGACTTCTGGGGGACTCTGTGAATGGTGGCACGACCCTGAACTTCCTCTCGCCTTTCCTGTGGAGAGCGCATCCTCTTGAGATGCGTCGGAAACGCCGGGAATTCTTTCCGGACCACGCAGGGAAAGGATCCCTCCTCTCGAGCTAGGAGGGGGAAATGGGACTACTCTGAATATGGGCGGGACTCTCGTGCTTCCTCTCGAGTGGAGTCGGGTATGTCGGGGAACTTCTTGAGTTGCAGCATGGGTGTGAAGGACCTTTGGAAGTTTCAGAAGTAAGGTGTGATTAGCCCTCGAAATACCCTCAGCAGAAATAGGTGTCAGCTCGACTGGAGGGGAGAACCTCCTGGATTTTCTCGAGTTGCAGCAGGTGCTCTCGACTTACGACGGGGAACTCAGGGACCCGCTGTGGTGGCCTCAGGAAAGACCAGTCCCATGGGAGTTTGCACGGGGGCCTCTCGGGATTCCTCTCCTGTCAATGTCGGGCCTAAGATCTTGTGTGGAGTCGGTGCCGGAACCTGAGGATTCCTCTCCAGTGCTGACGTGGATCTTGGGGTACTTCTGGAGTCTCCCCAGGGCAGTCAGTCCTCTACTCGAGTGGGGGCCTGCCACGTGCGCTTTCCTCCCGAGCTGTAGCAGCAGAGTCACCCTTCCCTTCGGCGTGGATCAACGGATCTGTGGCTTTCCATCTAGGCTTTCCCAAGAGGCTTTCCCACGAGGCTTTCTCACAGGGCTGTCCACGTGCCACCGTGGTGTGAGTCGATCCTCGGCTTGAAAGTCGAGGCAGTGCAGGGAAAACAGGTTTCCCTGGAATGGACTGAGACATCCAGGGGACTCTGGGAATGGTGGCACGCCCTGAACTTCCTCTCCGCCTTTCCTGTGGAGCGCGCCTCCTCTTGAGATGTGACGGGAACACCGGGAATTCTATCCCGACCACGCAGGGAAAGGATCCCTCCTCTCGAGCTAGGAGGCGGAAACGGGGCTCCTCTGGATGTGGGCGGGACTCTCGTGCTTCCTCTCGAGTGGAGCCGGGTACGTCGGGGAACTTCTTGAGTTGCAGTAAGGGTGTGAAGGACCCTTTGGAAGTTCCAGAGGTAATGTGTGATTAGCCTCGAGAAACCTCAGCGGTAATGGGACTCAGCTCGCCTGGAGGGGAGAACCTCCTGGATTTTCTCGAGTTGCGGCAGGTGCTCTCGACTTACGACGGGGACCTCAGGGACCCGCTGTGGTGGCCTCAGGAAAGGCCAGTCCCCATGCGAGTTCCTCTGAGGCCTCTCGGGATTTCTCTCCCGTTGATGCAGGGGCCTAAGACCTTGTGTGGAGTCGGTGCCGGAACCTGAGGATTCCTCTCCAGTGCTGACATGGATCTTGGGGTACTTCTGGAGTCACCCCAGGGTTGTCAGTCCTCGTCTCGAGTGGGGCCATGCACGTGCGCTTTCCTCCCGAGTTTTAGCAGCAGTGTCACGCTTCCTTCGCGTGGATCAATGGATCTGTGGCTTTCCCCCCAGGCTTTCCCACGAGGCTTTCCCACAGGGCTGCCCCACGTGCCACTGTGGTGTGAGTCGATCCTCGGCTTGAAAGTCGAGGCAGTGCAGGGAATACAGGTTCCCTGAAATGGACTGAGACATCTGGGGGACTCTAGGAATGGTGGCACGAACCTGGAGTTCCTCTCGCTTTTCCTCTGGAGAGCGCTTCCTCTTAAGTTGCGACGGGAACGCCGGGAATTCTTTCCCGACAACGCATGGAAAGGATCAATCCTCTCGAGCTATGAGGCGGAAACAGGGCTCCTGTGGATGTGGGCGCGACTCTCGTGCTTCCTCTCGAGTGGAGACGGGTATGTCGGGGAACTTCTTGAGTTGCAGCAAGGGTGTGAAGGACCCTTTGGAAGTTCCAGAGGTTAGGTGTGAATACCCTTGAGACGACTCAGCGGAAATGGGCCTGATCTCGCCTATAGGGGAGAACCTCCTGGATTTTCTCGAGTTGCGGCAGGTGCTCTCGACTTACGTTGGGGACCTCAGGGACCCGCTCTGGTGGTCTCAGGAAAGGCCAGTCCCCATGCGAGTTACTCGGTGGACTCTCGGGGGCTTCTCGGGTTTCCTCTCCCGTCGATGCTGGGGCCTAAGACCTTGTGTGGAGTCAGTGCCGGAACCTGAGGATTCCCCTCCAGTGCTGACATGGATCTTGGGGTACGTCTGGAGTCTCCCCAGGGGAGTCAGTCCTCGTCTCGAGTGGGGGCATGCACATGTGCTTTCCTCCCCAGCTGTAGCAGCAGTGTCACGCTTCCCTTCGAGTGGATCAAGGGATCTGTGGCTTTCCCTCGAGGCTTTCCCACTAGGCTTTCCCACAGGGCTGTCCCACGTGCCACCGTGGTGTGAGTCTATCCTCGGCTTGAAAGTCAAAACAGTGCAGAGAAAACAGGTTTCCCTGGAATGGACTGAGACATCTGGGGGACTCTGGGAATGCTGGCATGACCCCGGAGTTCCTCTCGCCTTTCCTGTGGAGAGCGCCTCCTCTTGAGTTGCGACAGGAACTCCGGGAATTCTTTCTCGAGCACGCAGGGAAAGGATCCCTCCTCTCGAGCTAGGAGGTGGAAACGGGGCTCCTCTGGATGTGGTCGGGACTCTGTTGCTTCCTCTCGAGTAGAGACGGGTATGTCAGGGAACTTCTTGAGTTGCAGTAAAGGTGTGAAGGATCATTTGGAATTTCCAGAGGTCAGGTGTGATTAGCCTCAGGACGCCTCAGCGGAAATGGGCCTCATCTCGCCTGGAGGGTAGAACCTCCTGGATTTTCTCGAGTTGTGTCAGGTGCACTGGACTTACGACGGGGACCTCAGGGACGCGCCCTGGTGGCATCGGTAAAGGAAATTTCCTTGCGAGTTACTCGGGGCCTCTCGGGATTCCTCTCCCGTCGATGCAGGGGCCTAAGACCTTGTGTGGAGTCGGTGCTGGAACCTGATCATTCCTCTCCAGTGCTGACATGGATCTTGGGGTACTTCTGGAGTCTCCCCAGGGGAGTCAGTCCTCTTCTCGAGTGGGGGCATGCACGTGCGCTTTCCTCCGAGCTGTAGCATTAGTGTCGCGCTTCCATTCGCGTGGATCAAGGGATCTGTGGCTTTCCCTCGAGGCTTTCCCACGAGGCTTTCCCACGACGCTTTCCCACAGGGCTGTCCCACGTGCCACCGTGGTGTGAGTCGATCCTCAGCTTGAATGTCGACGCAGTGCTGGGAAAACAGGTTTCCCTGGAATGGACGGAGACATCTGGGGGACTCTGGGAATGGTGGCACGACCCTGGAGTTCCTCTCGCTTTTCCTCTGGAGAGCGCCTCCTCTTGAGATGCGACGGGAACGCCGGCGAATTCTTTCCCCACCAGGCAGGGAAAGGATCCTCCTCTCGAGCTAGGAGGTGGAAACGGGGCTCCTCTGGATGTGGTCGGGACTCTTGTGCTTCCTCTCGAGTGGAGACGGGTATATCAGGGAACTTCTTGAGTTGCAGCAAGGGTGTGAAGGACCCTTTGGAAGTTCCTTAGGTAAAGTGTGATTAGCCTCGAGATACCTCATCGGAAATGGGGCCTCATGTCGCCTGGAGGGGAGAACCTCCTGGATTTTCTCGATTTGCGGCAGGTGCTCTCGACTTACGACGGGTACCTCAGGGATCCGCTCTGGTGTCCTCAGGAAAGGCCAGTCCCATGCGAGTTGCTCGGGGGCCTCTCGGGATTCCTCTCACGTCGATGCCAGGGCCTAAGACCTTGTGTGGAGTCAGTGCCAGAACCTGAGGATTCCTCTCCAGTGCTGACATGGATCTTGGGGTATCCTGGAGTCTCCCCAGGGGAGTCAGTCCTCGTCTCGAGTGGGGCATGCAAGTGCACTTTCCTCCCGAGCTGTAGCAGCAGTGTAACGCTACCCTTCCCGTGGAAAAAGGGATCTGTGGCATTCCCTCGAGGCTTTCCCACGAGGCTTTCCAAAGAGGCTTTCCCACGAGGCTTTCCCACAGGGCTGTCCCACATGCCACAGTGGTGTGAGTCGATCCTCGGCTTGAAAGTCGAGGCAGTGCAGGGAAAACAGGTTTCCCTGGAATGGACTGAGACATCCAGGGGACTCTGGGAATGGTGGCACGACCCTGGAGTTCCTCTCTCCTTTCCTGTGGAGCGGCGCCTCCACTTGAGATGTGACGGGAACGCCGGGAATTCTTTCCCGACCACGCATGGAAAGGATCAATCCTCTCGAGCTATGAGGCGGAAACAGGGCTCCTGTGGATGTGGGCGCGACTCTCGTGCTTCCTCTCGAGTGGGAGACGGGTATGTCGGGGAACTTCTTGAGTTGCAGCAAGGGTGTGAAGGACCCTTTGGAAGTTCCAGAGGTTAGGTGTGATTAGCCTCGAGACGCCTCAGCGGAAATGGGCCTCATCTCCCCTGGAGGGGAGAACCTCCTGGATTTTTCTCGAGTTGCGGCAGGTGCTCTCGACTTACGACGGGTACCTCAGGGATCCGCTCTGGTGTCCTCAGGAAAGGCCAGTCCCATGCGAGTTGCTCGGGGGCCTCTCGGGATTCCTCTCACGTCGATGCCAGGGCCTAAGACCTTGTGTGGAGTCGGTGCCAGAACCTGAGGATTCCTCTCCAGTGCTGACATGGATCTTGGGGTATCCTGGAGTCTCCCCAGGGGAGTCAGTCCTCGTCTCGAGTGGGGCATGCAAGTGCACTTTCCTCCCGAGCTGTAGCAGCAGTGTAACGCTACCCTTCCCGTGAAAAAGGGATCTGTGGCATTCCCTCGAGGCTTTCCACGAGGCTTTCCAAAGAGGCTTTCCCACGAGGCTTTCCCACAGGGCTGTCCACATGCCACAGTGGTGTGAGTCGATCCTCGGCTTGAAAGTCGAGGCAGTGCAGGGAAAACAGGTTTCCCTGGAATGGACTGAGACATCCAGGGGACTCTGGAATGGTGCACGACCTGGAGTTCCTCTCTCCTTTCCTGTGGAGCGCGCCTCCACTTGAGATGTGACGGGAACGCCGGAATTCTTTCCCGACCACGCATGGAAAGGATCAATCCTCTCGAGCTATGAGGCGGAAACAGGGCTCCTGTGGATGTGGGCGCGACTCTCGTGCTTCCTCTCGAGTGGAGACGGGTATGTCGGGAACTTCTTGAGTTGCAGCAAGGGTGTGAAGGACCCTTTGGAAGTTCCAGAGGTCAGGTGTGATAAGGCTCGAGTCGCCTCTGCGGAAATGGGCCTCATCTCGCCTGGAGGGGAGAACCTCCTGGATTTCTCGAGTTGCGGCAGGTGCTCTCGACTTACGACAGGGACATCAGAGACCCGCTCTGGTGGCCTCAGGAAAGACCAGTCCCCATGCGAGTTACTCAGGGCCCTCTCGGGTTCCTCTCACGTCGATGCCAGGGCCTAAGACCTTGTGTGGTGTCGGTGCCGAACCTGAGGATTCCTTTGCAGTGCTGACAAGGATCTTGGGGTACTTCTCCAGTCTCCCCATGGGAGTCAGTCCTCATCTCGAGTGGGCCATGCACGTGCGCTTTCCTCCCGAGCTGTAGCATCAGTGTCACGCTTCCCTTCGGGTGGTTCAAGGTATCTGCGGCTTTCCCTCGAGGCTTTCCCACGAGTCTTTTCCACGAGGCTTTCCCACGAGACTTTCCCAAAGGACTGTCCCACGTACCACCGTGTTGTGTGTCGATCCTAGGCTAGAAAGTTGAGGCAGTGCAGGAGAAACAGGTTTCCATGGAATGGACTGAGACATCTGGGGGCCTCTGGGAATGGGTGCACAAATCTGGAGTTCCTCTCGCCTTTCCTGTGGAGAGCGCCTCCTCTTGAGATGAGACGGGAACTCCGGAATACTTGACCGACCACTCAGTGAAAGGATCCTCCTCTCGAGCTAGGAGGCAGTAACGGGGCTCCTCTGGATGTGGGCGGGACTCTCGGGCTTCCTCTCGAGTGGAGACGGGTATGTGGGGAGTTTCTTGAGTTGCAGCAAGGGCGTGAAGGACCCTTTGTAAAGTTCCAGTAGGTTAGGTGTGATTAGCCTCGAGACGCCTCAGCGTAAATGGGCCTCATCTCGCCTGGAAGGTAGAACCTCCTGGATTTTCTCGAGTTGCGGCAGGTGACCTCGACTTACGACGGGAACCTCAGGGACGCCGCTCTGCGTGCCTCAGGAAAGGCCAGGCCCCATGCGAGTTGCTCGGGGGCCTCTCGGGATTCCTCTCCCGTCGATGCCAGGGCCTACGACCTTGTGTGAATTCGGGGCCGGAACTTGAGGATTCCTCTCCAGTGCTGACATGGATCTTGGGGTACTTCTGGAGTCTCCCCAGGGGAGTCAGTCGTAGTCTCGAGTGGGGGCATGCACGTGCGATTTCCTCCAGAGCTGTAGCAGCAGTGTCACGCTTCCCTTCGCGTGGATCAAGGGATCTGTGGCTTTCCCTAGAGACTTTCCCACGAGGCTTTCCCCACAGGGCTGTCCCACGTGCCACCGTGGTGTGAGTCGATCCTCGGCTAGAAAGTCAAGGCAGTGCAGGGAAAACAGGTTTTCCTGGAATGGACTGAGACATCTGGGGGACTCTGCGAATGGTGGCACGACCCTTGAGTTCCTCTCGCCTTTCCTGTGGAGAGCGCCTCATCTTGAGATGCGACGGGAACGCCGGGAATTCATTACCAACCACACAGGGAAAGGATCCCTCCTCTCGAGCTACGAGGCGGACACGGGGCTCCTCTGGATGTGAGCGGAGCTCTTGTGCTTCCTCTCAGTGGAGACGGGTATGTCATGGAAATTCTTGAGTTGCAGCAAGGGTGTGAAGGACCCTTTGGAAGTTCCAGAGATTAGGTGTGATTAGCCTCGAGACGCCTCAGCGAATTGGGCCTCATCTCGCCTGGAGGGCAGAACCTCCTGGATTTTCTCGAGTTGCGGCAGGTGCTCTCGACTTACGACAGGGACCTCAGGGACCCGCTCTGGTGGCCTCAGGAAAGGCCAGTCCCCATGCGATTTGCTCGGGGGCCGCTCGGGATTCCTCTCTCATCGATGCGGGCCCTAAGACCTTGTGTGGAGTCGGTGTCGGAAACTGAGAATTCCTCTGCAGTGCTGACATCGCTCTTGGGGTACTTCTGAAGTCTCCCCAGGGGAGTGAGTCCTCGTCTCCAGTCGAGGTATGCACGTGCGCTTCCTCCCGAGCTGTAGCAGCAGTGTCATGCTTCCCTTCCCGTGGATCATAGGATCTGTGGCTTTCCCCTCGAGGCTTTCCCATGAGGCTTTCCCACGACGCTTTCCCACCAGGCTTTCCAACGAGGCTTTCCCCCAGTGATGTCCCACGTGCCACCGCGGTGTCAGTCGATCCTCGGTTTGAAAGTCGAGGCAGTGCTGGGGGAAACAGGCTTCCCTGGAATGGACTGAGACATCTGGGGGACTCTGGAAAATGGTGACACGACCCTGGAGTTCCTCTCGGCCTTTCCTGTGGAGAGCGCCCTCTCTTGATATGTGACGGGAAGCGCCGGGAATTCTTTTCCGAACACGCAGGGAAAGGATCCCTCTGTCGAGCTTAGGAGGCGGAAACAGGGCTCCTCTGGATGTGGGCGGGACTCTCGTGCTTCCTCTCGAGTGGAGACGGGTATGTCAGGGAACTTCTTGAGTTGCAGCAAGGGTGTGAAGGGCCCTTTTTAAGGTCCAGAGTT